>NC_056731.1:1115268360-1115370860 GCF_019279795.1 Protopterus annectens | reverse complement strand
GTGATGGTCATACAAGGTCAGGTGTCAATGGAGGTGAATGTTTGTGATATAAACATCACTGACATGCTCAGTGGAGAGGACATTTAGCAAGGACAGGATATAAATCATGAGTATGTGTATACTCTGAAGATGTAAAAAATGACTTGCTTGAATATGACTGGCATGTCACCATAGCTCTCATCCAATCAGCAATAGACTCCTGGACAAATGTAGACAGAAACAGGAATTTAACAATGGATATGCTCAGAGTAGGTTATAATATTAATACAAGGTAAAAAGTTTATAATACAGCCTATAGTTGGGAGTTAGAGCAGGATTTGTTTAAAGGAAGGTAACAGCTAGAGAGGAATGTGTTTGGAGGTAGAAGCATGATGTTATGCATATTATTAGGGGTATGGAGTGGTTAGGTATATGTGAGAATGATGGCAGTGCATCAGCTATATCCATGTACACAGAACGTACAGTAGTGCAAGGTCAAGGGAGCTGTCACGGTAATATTGTGCACATACCAAACAATACTTGGAGCACCCACTATAAGTACATGGCAGAACTCAAGACATGTGACACACTATCACTGTCTCTCTGACATTATCAGTCAAAATGTTATACTGCCATGAAATCCTGACATGCATCCCTATGTGTTTATGCAAATTATCAAGTGGTAATACTGATGTGATGATGTACAGTCACACTATAGATGTAACAAAACAGTTGGAAACAGGACCCTCTTCACGAAAATGCTGAGAATAACTTTCGTTTATTGACTTAAAGTGCGTTCAGTATCATACACTTTTCGACAAGCCAGTACTTGACTTCTTCAGAAGACAAAACAGTGAAACCCTCAAGTGGGCTTGCCTTTATACAACTTCATTAATTAAAAAACTAATTAAAAGAGTGAATAAATAGATTGATGAACCTATTAACCTATTACCTTGGAACATTTTATACTGCAATCAATGAGATACAAGTGTCAAATACAAACATTACATACGAACTTGCAAAGCATTTGCAGAATCTTTACTGTGCATCCAAACCACAACAAAGAAACACATAAGAAATAAGTTGCAGTAAAAAGTACCTAGGATACAACTGCGCTTCATAGGTTCATAGCAAAGTACTAGGCTAACTGCCCAACAGCCTATAAAAGCCTAGCTAGATTAAACCAGGATTTAACAATTTTCAATAGCTAGGTGAACAAAGTTCACTGCGGTATGAACCTATGCTATGTTATGTAATACTGACTGCCTCTGTCCATGAGTGACATGGGCACCACCCCAGAAATAAATTTATGATTACGCATCCATTAATCTAGGTTGTGCTTGAAGAGGATCAGGGAAGGGCTTTGTTTTACATGAACGGGAAGCTTGTTCCGGTGAAAGTATAGTCTCTAGGAGATGTATCTATCTCTCCAACATGATTTATTTATGTCAGAGACTAGGTTAAGATACTTGGAATGAGTGACTCTCATGCAGTTTGATTTAAGAATGTATACATTTCCATCAGGGCTGGATTGGACACTGCCCTCTAGGCCAAACACAGATCACCCTTAGTACTCTGTAGGAGACAGAACACAGTGATAGGGCTTTCAATCTTGCCACGTAGGACTTGTTTTTTTATAACCCATATCTTCCTGGTGAGGAGACTCTGTGTTCACTCCTGTTGTTTCAGATGTCTGGTGAGGAACATGCCAAAAGGTGCATTGTACTCAGTTAATGGTATGATGAGGGTTGAGTACAATGGAATTATAATGTCCTTTGATCTGGATGCCATGCCCTTACTAATGAGTTGTGCCACATAGAAGGACTTTCTTACCACTGTGAACACAGGGTGGTGAAGTTCAGATAAGTATCAACTTGAGCAAAGAGATAATGTACCGCTGGGTCTACTCTTAGGGAGGTTCTGTCTATGTTGTAATTAGGTGGGCCATTTGCTTTCCAAAAGTAAATAATTTTGATTTTTTTTTAATGTGTTCCCTTCCATGGCTGTGGCAACTCCCATTTGCATGTGTTAATCCTTTCTGCTGTATATCATTATCGTTCATGGATTCAGTGATTGCCCCCAATTTGCAGTCAGAAGCAGACTTGTTCAGACAAAGACTGTCTATATTTCCAATGACTTCAAAGATATTAATACTGAGCAGGAAAAAGCCTAGTACAGAACTCTGTGGCATGCCCCTGGTGACTGGCCTCTTGCTAGAGGTGAATTCCCACACTTTGACAGTATGTGACCTGTTGATGAGACATTTGCCTACAGACCTGGTGATGTAGGGGGTTATGACCAGTTGAGAGAATTTATATACCTGAGTGGGAAATTGTGTCAAATGCCTTGGCCAGGTCAAGTTAGGCAGAATTCACAGTCTTTCCCTCATCTATGGCCTTGGTGACTTTCTCAAAGAAGTCGGTCAGATTTAGCAAACATGATCTACCATTAATGAATCCAAACTGGGTTGATTCCAAAGTCAGGAGATTACCTATGCCCTTGTTGATAAGTTCCATGATGATTATTTCCATGGGGTTAGAATTTCAAATGTTCTAATATCAACACCTACTAACCGAAAGCTGAAAATAGTGAACATTTAGATAACTGAATTCTTTCCTAGGGAAAGAATTTGGTTGTCCGTTCCTGTCGCTTCGCTATTTTCAGCTCTGTGGTGAAAAGTTACGGTCGGGTTCAGGTAAGTGTCCGGTTGTGTGGACATGAGAGTTAGGGTGGGATAGGTGAGTTAGAGTTAGGGCGTGGGTCAGGTAAGTGTGCGAATGTGTGGATGTGAGGGTTAGGGTGGGATAGGTTCATAGGTTCATAGGTAGGTACTAGGCTATTGGCCCTAGGGCCTATACAAGCCTAGCCAAAAAAGGTACCCTGGCTTTCGCCACCCAAGAAAATTATTTTCCTGTGCCCCTGAAACACTTTCATAGGTTTGTACTAGGCTAACTGCCCTTGTGGGCCATTTTAAGCCTAGCCAATTATCCCATATGAGAATCAAACCCTGCACCTTGCGTCTACAAGGTAAACACCTTATTAGGGTTAGGGCACGGGTGAGGTGTGTGTGTGATAGTGGCGGACCTTAGGGTTTGGGTTAAGGTAAGTGGGTAGATAGTATTGTATGTACAGTTTAGTGTAGGTTTAGATGTAAGATTTTAGGTGTATGTGTGTGGATTGCTGTTTATTTGGTGTGTTTGTGTTGTGTGTATGTGTTTTGGATCAGCATTTTTTTCCCTAGTAAAAAATTCGCTGTTCTGAATTTTCGGTCTTATCGGTTTTCGGTTAGTAGGTGTCGATATTAGAACATTAGAAGTTCTGAAACTTCGATGTTCTAATATAGACCCATTTCCATTGCCTTATTTATGATGCTCTTCAGGCTTATGTGTTTATAATTCCCTGGGTACATGGATGGCCTCCCCTTGGGCAGAGGGATGACTGTTGCTGTCCACAGTTCTGCTGGAATGGAGTCTGTCCGGAGGCTGTGATTAAATATGTCAGGTTTGAAAATAGTTGATAGGCAACCTGGGATATTCTCAGGGCTCATTTATGCCATGTTTGATGACCTGATCTCTTGAGATAATAGGCGGAGAAATGGTGGCAGGTATACTCTTGGTGATGAACACTGGGGACAGGGGTTTGAAGTTTGATCCAAATATGTCAGATAACAGTTTGTTTATTTCCTCTGATTGAGTATGGGTGGTGGCATCCACAATCAGCTCTGAGCATAGCTGGGTATTCCCATGAAGATTTCAGACGTAGTTACAAAATGCTTGGTCACATCACTTCCTAATGCAATGTTAGATATGAGTCACATGCAGCACAGTGGAACTGTCAACACAGTCATACAACTCAATCTATTTCATAACATTGCATCAGTTCTCCATCATATGCCTATATGTTTATCAATGGAAATGTGTGGCTGAGGGCCCTGACACTATATATGGACACATTACAACTGAAGTGGATTTGGTTCATACAGAACATATAATGACAGAAATGTTGACAGTCCCATAATGCTGCTGTGGAACACCTGAATAATCTTTGTGAAGGGCAATACAGTTGTGCATATAATATATTCTCCAAGGTTGCAAGTGAATCTGAACATGTCATATGTTTGTGCCTGTGTAATCATTATGATGTAATATTGCTATATGTCAGATAACATCAGATAACATTTCCAGATACTTGGTATACACATGCACAGCTCTTATTGTAATGGTTGAATGAAAACTGTGCAGAATGTTGATATACTCCACTACAGGAACACATGGCTTAGTAAGGCAATAATATACAAGGCCTCATCCCATATCAACAGTCCTCAGACAGCATATTACTACAGCTGTTATGGAAGGAACATGTAACCAAATGGCAACAGCAGGCATCAATACAGTAGCTCAAACCACAGATTGGAATACACTGTTGTAGGGCTACAGCACATCCAAACTTCAACATAGCACATGTGGATGATGACAACAACATTGAAACATGCAATTTTCAGAGGGTTAAAAAGCATTTCTAGGCTAATGGTAAAGAGGCATACAATTCTAACCATTATTATACCATTTAACCTAAAATTACTACATCTATGTGATGGAATATATTAGGTGCATGCATGTATGTATGTATGTAGTGTTTAATTTTATTACAATCTTCCTCTGTCCTATGTGAAATATGCCATCTGTGAAATGTGCACCGCCTTATGACAGGATTAGCAATCACACAGCCAGTGGTCTGGAAGTGGCTTGCACAGGGTAGTGTAGGGGTTCTACTTCATGATGTGTGTATGCATCTTTGAGATGATGATATCCTCAGTGTTCTGCAGTAAGAATGTTATGTTTACAGAGGGAACAGGGGACATTGGATTCATGGGGCTATCTAAAATGTTATCCTGAATGGGAGTCAAATGAAAACAAGATTCAAAACATCATACAATGACTGTAATATACCAGCAATCACACAACCACACATCAGATGTCTGGGTCAGATTCAAACATAGCTGTGTAGGTATACAAGCTGGATTCCATGCAGTGTAAGACTAGCACCACCACAGATGCCTGACTTTAACACTGTCAGAATGCACTTTAAAGAGGATAATATTATCAATGTTTGCTGAGGAGATGTTTGGGAGGATTACCTGATATAGATGTGGACTCACACCCTGATGTAAAATTGTCTCCGCTGTGATAGTTGGATGAATGCACACACACTCAAATTGACTGCTGTGAGATTAGAACCTTTACCTATCTAGTTACACAAACTACAGAACACAGTACTTAGCACTAGTGCCTCAGCATAATTCTGACTTCAATTGTGTCAGAGTGTACTTTATAGTGGATGATTTCATCAGCATCTGGTGAGAAGATTATGTTGTTAGGATTGTGTGATATAGATGTAGACTCAAATCCCGGAGAAAATTTGTCTTCAGACTGATAGTTGAATGATCATACATACACAAACATACACTCAGATTGATTGTTTTGAGATTTGATCCCCTATTTATCCAGTTACACAAACTAGAAAACACAATACTTAAGGGTTGTCTGTCTTTAACTATGTCAGAGTTCACTTTATAGAGGATGACATCATCAGTGTATGGTGAGAAGATGATGGTGTGAGGGCTGTAGAAAATTGCTGTGCAGTCATGTACTACTGTAAAAGTATTTTCTGAATGATACTTGAGTGACAGCAGCAGTACTTGGAATGAAGCTGTTTTGACTACACACACACACACACACACACACACACACACACACACACACACACACACACACACACACACACACACACACACACACAAAGTTGACTGTTGTGTGATTCAGTCCCCTACTTAATTAGTTACACAAGCTGGAGAACATAGTACTTAACAGTCACGCCATCACAGATGTCTGATTTTATCACTGTCATAGTGCTCTTTATGGAGGATGTCATCATCATTGTGGTACAAGTAGCATATACTGTTATGAGACTTGTGTGCAAAGGCAGGACTTGTGATATGATTGTGTGATTGCAGTTTGCAAAAATACATTTAAATACATCCTGGTAACCTATTTGAAAGAAGTTGTCATGAATGCATCTTGCAGAACTGAGCCATACATATACCTGTTTTTCAGGATGTTGTTTAGAGAACACACTCACAGACACACACACACACACACACACACACACACACACACACACACACACACACACACGCCCACACACCCACACACCCACGCATACACACACTTTGGAAACACAAATACTGCAAAGGTGGAGGTATGTGCATTTGTCTTCTGATGAAGTGATGTCCACATTAATAAAATTTGCTGACAATATCAGTGTAATATGATCATGGATGACCAATGTCCATTGTTAACATAAACCCATACCAAATGTAACAATGCAGTTATGTTCTTTATTTCTGTAATCTGCATGACAATGACCCAAGTAGTGCTATATCAGTTGCAAGTGCATTGCCTCAGGGCACACATGAATATCAGAAAGTGTGTTCATTCAAGCACACATGTCCATGTCCTTCTCTTGTGTTTATGAGTGTCTTTCCATGTAATGGAAGATAACAGCACATTAAGCAGAGCAAGGCATGCTAAACACCTCTTTACATAGTGCATCACCAAGAAACTGATTTGCACGGATGATGGCAAAGTGTTAGTGTATGTGTGAGTCTCATTTCCTGAATTAAACTTGACCTTGTGAAGTAGTTTGCAAGATGTGTTATGAGAGAATTGCTGATAGATACTATGATGTTCATGTTGTAGTCTAGATTTGAAGTGTTGTGGCCAAAGTCTTATTACATCAATAACTGTTGACATAACCTTCCCCATTTTTGTGATGTTAAGCACCAAGGAAATGAGCTCTGTGCATAAGGAAAAAGGTGTAAGATTTAATTTGATTCACCTTCTTTCATGCACACAGGATAAGTGGTGATGTGTGGCTGACAGCAGCCTGGACATTGCTGACTGTGGAAAATACACTTGGTGCCTGCCTTTCTCTGTGGCACAGGGTGTAAGAGTAGTAAGTTCCTGGTCAGAGAACAGATGAGCCAAGGTTCAAATCCAGATTGTTTTATTTTGTTTTCTACAAATGGTGTCAGGGATGCATTAGCTAAGTAAATGTGATCAGGACTGCAAATGTGACTATCAGTGACTACTCTAAAGTATGTGTCTTCCTCAAATTTTATCAGTAATGCATACCTCAATACTGTTGTACAAATAATTGCTGTTTTGAAGGGCTCACTCCAAATCCCAAGTTAATTGTATGATCAGCTTGCTACAAATGATAAGGGATGGTACATCTTTTGAAATGATTAGTATGACTCAGCAGATATGCTAACTATTTGTGTATGGCTGGATATCCTGAAAAGTGTGTGCAGTATGGTTTTTCACAATGAGAACAGTTTCCACATCATATTAAATGAACATTTCATCCATTATCAACTGAACATGGCATAAAGGAAACTCTACAGCAGATTTTTAAACCTTGCACACTACAGGAGCACTGATAAACTATTAAATCAAGGTAACACATTACTATTATCCATCAGCAGAGTCATGTCAGTATGCAGAAACCATGAGATGTCCTGTACGTACATCGGCCTAATAGATACACACACATAAAGAGAGGTTGGGGTGAAGGGGTGAATACAAGCAGAGTTGGACATACACATAATATGTTTATTGTAATGACACATTTATGGACATGTATTTGGTCTGTTCTCATTATTAACCTGCCATGCTGTGTAACATGATCTCTGAGTCATATTACTTGAAATACCTACTATAGGGGTAAAGAAGGGTTAAGAGAGGGACAACAGTCTTCTGACAAGCAGAACAAGGTTGGATAAATATCTCATAGTTGTGGCGATGAATGTCATTTCTGATGTTCATTTTTGGCCAGTATTTAATATATATTCATGAGAATTCATAACTGTGACAAATGTTAAGATGTGAGTGATTAAGCATATAATAGATATAATAACATCACACTAAGAAATGGTGTGAAATGCATCTGCAATCAGACCCTTGATGCTATGGAAAAAAAAAACTTCAGTGAGAGGATTTTTGTCAATACTTCACACAGGAAGTTGCATTTTGCTACATTCAGCAGTCTAAAAAAAACTGTCAGAGTAACTGCTTCAAAGTAATGCCTTTACTCTGCTTTAAATCTGGGTTCCTTTAGTGCAGCAAGTTTAATCAGCATTGCATGGAGATAACCAAAGTAGTGGGGCTGATGGCAAAAACCCACCAGGTTTTGACATAGGACATATAGAGTCATTCACTGCTACTCAGCATTTGTGCATGATGCTAAAATCCAGGCAAATGCAGAGGACAAAATATGAAGACTTTTATGGGCTATTTCTGACCACGAGTGGTGTGTGATTCTATATTTTGACCACATTATAGATGTGAAAATAGGGATGATAGGAAAGTAGTGGAATGGGGACAAGCAGAGGGAAGAACCAATGGGAAGCAATAAAGGAATCTGCTGGAGAGAATTAGGAAAGAACCATAGATATCCACTTCCTCAACACTGTAATGTGAACACGTATAGAAAATTGGAGGAATTTGGACTGTCACCACAACACAGACAGGTGACAACAGTTCAGTAATGTTGTACAGCCATTTGGACCAAATCAAGTGTGTCAAGAAGACACATATGCAAAGTGGGGAGCTATATTTTTTATGTGGGACAGGTGCCCTTTTTTTGCATTAAAAGAAGAGAAGAATGGTGGGAGAAGGATGTAGGAATGTCAGGGGTAGGTAAGTAGGGTAGGTGAGGAAGCAGTTGCAGACAAACAGTACAAACAAGACAGACACAAGAATGGTGATGGACACAAAAGGTTGGGGAACACCATGACTGAGGATAGGTAGGGGACATCAGAGGCATATGCCCATCAAGTGTGGGAACAGTGAGAATCTAGTCCTCATCCACAAAACTGTCATCACTGTCTTCATCCTCAGTTCCCTGTGAGACTACTTGACATGGGAGTATCTTTTGTGTTTCATGGAGGAACCTCTCCAGTCAATTAATGCGGGCACCAAGACCAATTTCTACAACATCATGCGCCATCCTTAGCATCTCCTGGTAGGTCACATAATCACCACATTCACCAATACTCCCAGAGGGTACCAATACACCAGTAGCTAGGGCAATGCTTCCTGATGTTGCTGGGCCAAGTAGTGCAGGGGCTGCTAAGGCAGTACTGCCAGGTTGCATTCCAGAGATGCTGGGTGTTAGTACGGCAGCCAGTGGAGGTTTGTCAGGCTGAGGGTATGGCAGTCAGTGGAGGGTTGGCAGGGTGAGCCACAGTGGTTGGCATACCTCCCCGTGCTGAAAAGCATTTGGTTTGTTGGCAGAAAGGTATTATGACATCACAATGGTGTGTTTCCATTCAAAAAAGAGATAAGGGATGGGGTGAAACAAAAAGAACAGAGATTATTAGAGCCATTATATGTCACATTCATGCTTTATTACAATAAATATACTTTTTATTATATTAGCTATATAGCTTTCTCAATCCCAAAAATAATTGCGAATTGTTACAAGTAATCCTTGGAATATGCAGATATTCCATACATGCTTTTAAAGATAGTACAGATTAACCTAACAACATGGCATTAAAGCCAATATTGCTGCAAATAAAAATTAAAAATGATATTTGTTGAATGTGAATGTGTAGGTTACTTGTGGGAATTGAAAACACAAAATCTGAATACAGTATTACACTTGCCTAATTCAATTACCAAGAGCTACAGAAGAAAGCATGCATGGTTGTTGTTACTGTTAAGATCTGCATGCTTAAATTGCTACTGATCTATAGAATACCAATATATTTAATACAATCATGTTCATTTGTGTTGCATACATACCCCTTGCCTCTCTGAGTCTCTCCAGTCCCTCAGCATGTGCCTCCCTGTTTGCTGAAATTTCCTGTGCAGCTGAAAAATAAAGAAAGAGAGAGAAGAGACATGAAAGCATTATGCATACCAGTTTTGGCTATCATTTAATGTTGTTTCATCTGTATACTTACACAACTGTGGGATGTCAGCAGTTCTAAACTCATCCAATCACTGATCAAATTGTGCCTTTTTGCACCAGTTTAGATCACTGTAACAGTGACTACACCGCTTCCCAGTGCATGGTATGCCAGTTGCACTGGAGACAGCCATGGCTGGGCTGTTCCAAACCTCAGCCTTATGCTAAGACCCTGTATAGTCTTCCTGCAGCAGCCTATGGCTGTAGCACTTCACGAGTGGTGCAACAAATATTTTTGACTCCTCCACACCTCACATCTGTGTCCTGAATTTGGCACCATCCTTCCCACTTCTGCCAAATCTGCAAAGGTTCTCCAATATCAATAAAAATGTTTTCCTGCCAATTTGTGATATTGTGTTTTACGAACAGTGTGCAGACATGCATTATCATGCCAACCGTGTTTGCACGATGATAAGTGAAGAGAAACATTACCAAGCAAAGAGGAAGGGAGTTTATAAAACAGCAATGATAAGGTGACATTTGGCATTGATTTATGGCATGTATGCTGCCACACCCTGGTCATACTTTGTTCACTGGTCACCACTGAAATGCTAAATGACTTGGTTTTTAAGCCATGACTTTGGAGAGATCAATGGGATGACTGACACATATTTTGTGGGGACTTACACACTGATAAAAGTAATTTCTACAATGCGAGATTCAGACTTATGTAAAAAAGAGAAAGCATACATTTCCGAATAAGTGATTTTTCCTTATTGCCACAGATGAAGTGTTTGGCAATCAAAGTCAACATAGATATACAGTTTAAAGACTGACTGTTGCTATAGTTTCTGCAAGCCTGTATGTGCATGTGTGACATTACAGTGTCCTGTTTTATGCATTTTCACCTATGATGCAAGATTAATGTCTGAAAATATACTGGAAATGGATAGAATATTATAACTTTAGTAATAGATTTATGTTACATACTTCACATGACAGTCTCTTCCACAGTAATACCTGTGTTATGGGAGGGGTTTAGATGATTGTCAGCAAATTAGCTTCTCCATCACAGATATACAAGTGCAATTTTTATTATTTATTTATTTAACATTTGTTTGCTAGGAACGTCCAACTTGGAATGAAGCCAATTTTCAGCAGCGGCCTGGGGGAAACATTCCAGATATATGTCTTTGAACATTGAAGGACATTGGAGCACCTGGAGGAAACCCACACAAATGCAAGGAGGACATGCAGACTCCACACCAAAGGCATTCCAGGCAAGAATCGAACCGGAGAACCTCTTGCTCTGAGGTGACAACACTACCTCTGCACCACTGTGCCGTCCATAATCATCATTGTCATGATAAATCAGTCACCCATATAATACAAATGATACCTACAAAAGTATATCTATGCTCAGTCAACTTGCTATATATAGCTATTGGTATGTAGCATTGCCTTTATAACCACATTTTTTTGGAAAAAATATAGTGAGATACCCTAACTAAAAATGTTTGTGCTGGATTAGAACCCTTGCTTACCTGTGTTTTGACCATGAATTCATTGTACCACACCTGATGCCACAGGGAAAGCTAGGAAGCAGGTTTATTTTCCACACTCAGTACTGTCCAGAGTGGTGATGGTTGTGCCTCACTGCTGAGCCTGTTTGCAGATAGGAAGGTGAACATGATTAAATTTTACACTTTTTTCTTAAGTAGACCACCCTGTTTGCACATAGGTAGGCAGTGTGCAAATATAAAATGTAATAACAAACATATTATTTATGTAAATAATCATTATGATCATTCCACAGTAAAAATAACCATGTGGGACTCCAGCCCCACTTTACCCATCTTCTTTCTTGTTAAGTTCAACATATTTACACCCTGTGCTACAATAACAGTTGGGTAACAGGTATAATGTCTGTAGTCATTACCATCCATGTTGGTGACCACACCACAATGCTGTTGAACTGACATTAAAATTTCAATTTTTAGGCAGTTAACCGTGTTTACACTAAGCCAAATATTGTAACCAAAACCTAGAAAGTCACTGGAGGTAAACGTGTTGCATTATTACTTATGTTCTGAAGGATATAATGTCTGAAACACAAATGTTTGTCTGTAAGTAGCATAATGTTCAATAAGTGACCAGAAGACCACAGATGTATGAGGAAAAGAACAAACATATGAGGCAAAACTCTGGACATTCAGTGGAAATCAGGACAGTTGAGAGGTATGCAGACTGTCAGTCTGTTGGTGGTGTAACATTACCAACCTCAGTCACAGATTAAGTACAGCACACAGCTGGGGAATGCTGTGGGCAGTTTGAGTGAAGTGCAATACTGCAGAAATAGGGGCTGATGTTATTGTCTGTAACATACAAAATCCCAGACTGGAGTACAGGTACGTGTGGACTGGAGTCAACTTATAAGTACTGACAGTCCCACTGGGCATGCCCATACACTTAGTTAAAATGAGTGCAATCATGTTGCCCCTTTATCAAAATTACCTGTTATGTATAAATGTATATACATATGGATATAAGTATACATATCCTTCTGTCACTGTCTCTCTCTCTCTCTCACATGCATAGTATATCTATCATTATGTAGTGTCAAATAGATATGTACTGATATATATATATATATATATATATATATATATATATATATATATATATATATATATAGCTATATATATTAAAATGATACATACACCCTCATATAGCTGCATAACACATATACATATCATACATACATGCAACTACAGTTATATGTACATCCCTGTTATATACAGAAATATGTGTGTGGATGTCTGTATTGTCCGACATGCTACAATAACACAGCCATACTGTTCCTCAAAGAATTCAAGCTAAGTGTGCAACAGTACAAATTCCACTTACCCACAGACCTCTGTGCCTGCTGGATGTCTCCACATAGAAAGACACAGGTGAGCAGGTGCTGTAATGTATAATGTTGTCAGTGCATGTATTGACAGGACAACTTGTCCCAACCCACATATATGCTTATGTAACTGCAAACAACCACATATGGACATACTGATAACTGTAAACACATAGCTAGGATAATTACAGTTATCCCACTGCTAGGATACTAGCTACTGATAATAATATGAAACAATATCACACTGCAGGCCATAGATGCTGGTCAACACAGGCCTAGTTTGTGCAATGCACAAGTACTATGCATGCAGTCAGACATACAACAGACTTAGTGTGTGGCATGTGTGATAAGTACTGTGATCTATAATGTGTAAGACTAGATAGGGAGGGTTTCTATTCTCACTCCAGCCCACTTGGGGAGTGTCTGTGTCAGTGTGTGTGTGTGTGTGTGTGTGTGTGTGTGTGTGTGTGTGTGTGTGTGTGTGTGTGTGTGTGTGTGTGTGTGTGTGTGTGTGTATCCTCCTGCAAATGAACAGACATGCCTTCATGGGCTATCCAGCTGCAATGGTTACGCACATTTTGGCCCTGTAACTTGCTGCTGGCTTCCGCGCTTCCCTCTTCTGCAATGCTTGATGATGTCAGCCACCTTAAGACTACCAGCTGAGAGTGTAATATCATATGTGAGCTGTGGCGCATGCAATAAGTGCTGTGATCTATAGTGTATAAGACTAGATAAGTAGGGGTTCTAATCTCACTCCAGCCCACTTGGTGCATGACTGTGTCAGTGTGTGTGTCCTCCTGCAAATGATCATACATACCCTCACCTGCAATGGCTATGCACTTTCTGACCCTGTAACTTGCTGCTGGCTTCCACACTTCCCTCTTCTACTAGGCCTGATGATGTCAGCCATTAAGACTACCAGCTGACAATGTAATATCAAATGCAAGCACTGCTGCATGCAATATGTACCATGATCTATAGTGTATAAGACTAGATAGGTAAGAGTTCTAATCTCACTCCAGCCCACTTGATGCATGTGTGTATATCAATATGGCATAACCTTGGTAGCCTAGGCACATGTAGGGTTTTGCAGTATTTCATTTGTCGTGTGTGATGTGGCCCCCCCCAAAGGACTGACCACAACAAGGCTTGCATATGTCATCAAGCATAATCTGTCCTAAAATGGTAGTACTAGCAGACATCAGGTGTATTGTGTGCACCACATACTGTGATCTGTTGAATGTACCATTACATAGGTAAGTGTGCACACCTACATACAGCCAACCTGCATTACGTGTGTGCCTTGGCATAGTCTCAGTGCAGCCCTGTGTTTGTGTGAGCCTGTTAGAGCATTTTACAACATGTTATGGGACCATGGGACATATAAATTGAACATTGAGAGTACTGTAGCCTTCGACTGTCACTGGTTGGAAAGCTGTGGATGTAGTCACTGTTGTACAACCAATATCGATAGGTTTGGGATGTACATCCCAGACTGGCACTGGTATACCTGGCAATGGTTATAGATAAGTAGGGGTTCACTTTGTACAATGGCACCCTTGCCATGTCACTACACAGGCATATTGTACAACTGCAGCAGCCACACAGGTTCTAAGGTACAGCAATACACATTGTAGTGAACATGTCCTATGGAGTACATGTCAGGACTTACATGAGTAGTCTGTCTCTGAAATGCTTTGGAGGGGATGTGTATGACTCCATACAGGGAGGTGTCAGTTCCCACTGTGTACTTCCTGTGTATTCATGATAGGACTAACAAATGTATCACTTGTGCTACACACCAACAACATCGATGTGGTATGCATAGTACATGCTGGTGAGACAGATATGTAACACAGGCAGTACACCCTACATGAAACAGGCCCCTCATGTATGTCACGCACACATCTGCTGTGACACACATCATGTGCAGGTTACACATTGGGATGCAGAACACAGCAATCATGACTGTTGCCGGGCAACTGTTGGTACTGGACACAGAATATATGTAGACGTGTAATCTCCATCAAAACCCTGGTGGCACTTATGAAGGGTAGCAGACCTTCTCACAGATTAGGGATGCATGAGTATGCTGAATTCCAACATTGTCCTTGTTAGCATGTTATATGCATATTAACCTATGGAGCAATGCAGTTATAGTGCTGTACCTTTCTGACAATATATTCCACTGTGCTGACATGCCATCCTGTGCTGCTTTATTTCTTCTTTGTATCC
Organism: Protopterus annectens; assembly: GCF_019279795.1. Classification (NCBI taxonomy): domain Eukaryota; kingdom Metazoa; phylum Chordata; order Ceratodontiformes; family Protopteridae; genus Protopterus; species Protopterus annectens. The sequence continues at coordinate 1,115,355,763 of NC_056731.1, read as the reverse complement.
ATAGGTTATCCCAACAGATTCCTGTAACAGAAATATAAACAGCCCGTGACACATCTGTTATTGTGTAACTATACAGCCAATTCAACAACATACAACACAAGGACCACATAAGGTACACAAATGTATGTGGCATACTTGTGACAAATGCCAACATACAGTATCTCTCGTTAACCACTACAAGTGGCATGATGAACCTACACTGCATTACACAAGTACATGTTAAGTAATATAGTCATTCAGTGCATCAGACCCATAGCTTCATTTCCCTGCATTGAAGTCAAGGATGTAGGATGTGGCACAGGTATCATCACTTGCACAGGGTGTTGTGTGGGGATGCAAGAGGCCTAGGCTGGCCCAAATGGTAGACAGCATGTGTGTGAACCAGGGGGCAGCATGTATAGATGGACCATGGAGAGGTGCTGTGTGTATCTGTAGGTGACCTGCATTTGACAATGGTGTGTAAGTGTGTGCATGTACACAGTCAAGCTCAGTGCTAGCCTTACATGTATGTATGTTGGACAGCTTTGGGCCATACATGGTACAGTTGACAGTTCACCATCTCCAGCCCTGAACACGGGAACTGGCTCTGCCAGGAGTTGCACTGGCACCTCCATGCCCAAGGTCAGAAGCATTGCTAGTAACTGACAGTGACTGCTGTATGTTGGGACCATGTCCCCCACAGGACCACCCAGGACCACGAGCCCATGGCCTGCCATGTCATGGTGTGGACAGCACACTACCCTCTGTAGTGCTGTATATACTGCCACTATGGGAGCATGAGTGTGTACGGCCATGTGGACTCTCAGCAAATTATGTTGTGGACCTAAGTCCATGGGTCTGATACTTAACTACAACTACATGTTCCAGCACAGACAATGTGCTGTCCAAGACAGACACTGTCTCATCCCACCTTCTGTCCACTACATTAGTCAAATTATCCAGGGTGTCCCCAATGCAGTAGAGGCTATAATGGATGTCAGACTGTGCAGCATCCATAACCCTAAGCATATGCCTGGTGTTCCATTCAGAATGTGCCTGTGCCTCCATGATGGCCCAAAATATGCACCAGGTGACCCATGATGTGCCACCTGCAACAGGTGTTGGATGGACAGCAGGCCTCCTACAAGCACCCCTGTCAATCCACCTATGTGGGACCTCACCAGTTCTCTGGCTATGGCCAGTGCCTACACTCACTGGAGTCATAGTTACCACACTTTCCTGTTCAATGTCTCCATCCACTGACTTACCTGAACACCCCTGAGCTGTGGAAACTGTGGCACCCTCCTTCATGATGTACAGTGTGATGGATGCCTAGGTGCTGTTGCATGTGCCTAGGTATGCTAGGAATTCCTCAGTGGCCGAGAGTTGTTGTTCCACTACAGGCCCTCCACCAGTGACAGCACAATCCCTGGCTATATCCGCTGCCCATCAACATGCAGTATTAATCATATCAGTTGCCAGATGTTGAACCTGGTCATTTGTCTTGCCCTGCTGGCCTGTGGCATTACTGCTTTAACAGTATGTCAGCAATGGTATATCAGAAGACTGGGTAATCACAGATCTGTAACATAGAACTTGATCACACATTGTATGTCACATGTATTTGCAGGAATAACAATGTAACAAGTTCATATTTATGCTGTTGATTGTGTGATGAATGATGCCACTGTGTCTGGCAGCCTGTATGGCTCAGTGGGAAGTTAGCATGGGTGATTGTGTTGATGCTTTGAATACGGATGTAAGCACATCTTTTGCATGTGAGGTATTATTATGTTGGTGTTTCACAGACTCTCAGTCTGTGTGTGGTGTAACATTATGAACCTCAGTCACATATTAAGTACAGCAGCCAGTTGGGGAATGCCATGGACATTCTGCATGATGTGCAGCACTGCAAAAACAACGACAGATATCAATGTCTGTAACATACTTCTTAACCTCTTAGTCTAAAAAATCTGTTCAAAGCCTGACAAAATGGGGGAGAGAACAGCCCACAAATAGGGGCATATGTTAACTACTTCTCTCATAAATGTAAAAAGTTGCTAAAATAACAGGGTTTATTTCAAAAGACATTTTATGAAGGATTTAAAATCAGACACTCAAATGTATGTCACTATTTAGTGACTTAATTCTTAAATTCATCCAAGTGCTTTGCCAGAAAATCACAAATTGTATTAGAACAGAACAAAACTATGAGCCAAAACTCTGGACATTCTGCGAAACTCTGGACAGTTGAGAGGTATAGTCTGTAACACACAAAATACCGGACTGGAGTACAGTTAGATGTGGGCTGGAGTCACATTATAAGTACTGACAGTCACAATGGGCATGCCCAAACACTTAGATAAAATGAGCAGAATTCTGTTGCTCCGCAAACACTTAGATAAAATGAGTGGAATTCTGTTGCCCCATCATTAGACTGACCTGCTATGTATAGATATGTCTATACATACAGACATATATGTGTACATATCCATCTGTCACTATCTTTCTCTGACATACATAGTATATCTATCACTATGTAGTGTCAAATAGATATATACTGATATATATATATATATATATATATATATATATATATATATATATATATATATATATATAGCTATATCTGACATCAATACATAAACTCTCCCCATATATCTACATAACACATACACATATCACACACACACACAAACACACACACACACACACACACACACATGCACACACACACACACACACACACACACACACACACACACACACACACACACACACACACACACACACAGCTACATTTATATATACATCCCTATTAATTTCATAAATATGTGTCTGGATGTCTGTATTGTCCTACATACCCTAATAATGGTGAGTAAATCTGCACTATCACACATCCATACTGTTGTTCAGAGGATCCAAACTAAGGGCGCTACAGTACATAATCCAATTACCCACAGAGCCCTGTGCCTGCTGGATGTCAGCAAGTAGGGAGACACAGATGAGCAGGAGGTGTAATGTGTAATATTGTCAATGCACACATGGACAGGGCATGGTGTTCCTGCCTACAGGTTTGCCTAACTGCAAGCAACCACATATGTCTATACTGGTAAATGTACGCACATAGCCAGGATGCTAACAGTTATTCCACTTTTAGGATACTAGATGCAGATAACAGTATGAAGCAATATTACACTGCAGACCACAGATGCTGTTCAACACAAGCCTAGTTTGTGTAATGCGCAAGTACTGTGCCTGCAATTATGTGTATCACAGACTCAACCTGTGGTGCGTGCAATAAGTACTGTGATCTATAATGAATAAGACTGGATAGGTAGGGGTTCTAATCTCACTCCAGGCCCTTTGGCGCATGTGTGTGTGTGTGTTTGTATATATACCCCTGCAAAACAACTGGCATGCCTTCATGGGCTATCCACCTGCAATGGTTATTCACTTTTTGGCCCTATAACTTGCTGCTGGCTTCCACACTGCCCTATTCTACAAGGCCTGATGATGTCATCAACCTTAAGACTACCAGCTGACAGTATAGTATCAAGACTTAGCAGTGGTGCGTGCAATAAATGCTGTGATCTATAGTGTGTAATGCAAGAAAGGTAGGGGTTCTAATCTCACTCCAGGGTACTTGGTGCTTGTTTGTCTCTCAATGGTATAAATATGATCATTTTGGTAAGATAGAATTAGGTAGGATTTTGCAGTATTTTATTTGTAATGTGTGATATGCCCCTCAAAAGACTGACCACAGCAAGGTCTGCTGATGTTATCAAGCATAATTTGTCCTGAACTGAAAGTACTAGCAGACATAATGTGTGTTGCATGCCTCACATATTGTGATCTGTAGTGTGTACCATTACATAGTTATGTTTTCTCATCTGCATACACCCAACTCACACTACGTGTGTGTCTTGACTGGAAGTGGTGATAGCCTCAATGTAGCTATGGTTGTGTAAGCTTGTTAGAGCATTTTACATCATGTTATGGAACTATAGGACATTTGAACTTCACTGGCATAATGGCCATACAGCCCTCACAATCATAGACATCTTTATACCCATAGCTACAGGATTTGTACATATTGTCCCAGTCCAAGAGGGACACAGGCAGATGCCATGTGTTGAGCTAACGGTCACCCAGACAGTCATACAGATGGCATGTGGAGTGGTGCACTGAGGTGCTCTGTGTGCCATTAGGCAGGGTTCTGTTTCAAGGGTGTGTTTAAGTCTGCTAGACAAATCTCTCTCACGAGCATGTAGTACCAATGTCACATATAAGGTTAATGTCCTTACAGTGGGTTATCCATCTACTATGCCTTCTACATATAGGCAGCATATGCAATACAAAGTTCACACATTGCCCCATATGCAAGGCATGGATCACCTCTGAGTAGTCTATATGCCACAGGTGACAATGACACTCATTGCACACTATCTGCATTGAACATATACTGAAGACGTGAAGTGACTTTATGAGGGCCCATACTGTTGTATGCAATTGCCAGTACTGCTTGGAAAGGTACATCACCAAATGACCATTGCACCCAGATATTGGCATGCTGAGGGAAGAGTACTTGGAGGTTATGAGCATGTCACTTACAGGTGACTGTGGCCTCAGCTATGCCATATTATTCCTCCCATACCAATGAAGAGAAAGGGTGATCTGAGGCACATTAGGTGTAAATTTGTGTGACCAGGTCTGTGTGCCCAGTTTGTTCACCCCTGAGTATGTACATCACATGTTGTGACTGATGTGCTACTTACCAGGTACATAGGTCAAACTGATGGAACTGAAACTACAAATATATTTGCATGGAGTGTATGGCTATTACTATATCAACTGGCTTGTGTTTGCAATACCCTTTTGCAGGATAGTGACATACCATAGAGACTCTATGAGTGCTCACAATTCACAGGCATCAGCCAACATTGTTAGCCACAGTCAGTCAGTAGTTGCATGTATTGTGGTTGAATGGATTTCAAGCAGTAGAGGACACAAGACTGCACACTGTTGAGCATTGCTGCTGACAGATCAGCTATTAGAGGCAGATACCCCTATGTTGCATATGTGTGCCAGCAATGGACCACTTAGTGACCCCTATAATGATAGTATAGTGGATGCCAAAGTGGGTGCTTTGTAAATGTTTCCTGAGTGGGGGATATAGTCAGATGGCTTGGCTGAGTCTAGGGGGTTGTATGTCCTGATGTACCTTCACCCAGGTCCATGGTGACTGCCTTGGAAATGTCCACCAAGTGTAACTGTCATGCTCCCTCTGTTACACATCCAAACTGTGTACAGTCAACTGTGTGTAGAACACATATATGTGTGCTGATCAGCTCCATGATAGTTTCCCCTACAGCCATACAGATATGGATACTCAGACAAAGAGGTCTATAGTTATGTCAGTCAGTAGATGGATGACATCTGTGCAAGGGTATAACAGTTGCTGTTGTCCACTCAGCTGGTGTGCAGCCAGTAGTGTTGGTATGATTGCAAGGGTGTCCCAATGGTGTTAGTAATCCTTGTCAGATGACACGTGGGATGCAGCCTGGAATGTTAGCATGTGCAAAAGATGCTATGTATCTTCCAGTGAGAGGCCAGTTACTAACTGCCCTGCAAATATGGAAGTTATGGAACAGGTTGTAGGAATATCCCCCCTCTAAGATCCTTATGTTTCTGTTCCAGAATGGAAAATAAAAACATGTTGTGGTTACAAGGGAGTGCAGTTGACATAGACAGGTGGGTGCACGACATATGAGGTCACTGACAATCTGGGCCTGTCCTTTGAGGTCACACATGTAACTATACTGTGTGTTATGGTTCTGCTTTGTGTGGGTGGCTACCTTTGTCACTTACCATGTCTACTCAACGTCACAACACCACTATGTGCTTTTTTAGTGGATGAGGTAGTGCCTCCATGTTGGGGGGGCACCCTCATCCCAAATGTCACACAGCACTGTCCACTTGTTATTGTACAGCCTGGAAATGGCAGTTGTCCACCAGTCAAGTTTGCTGAACCATGATGAGCCTGTGTCTCTCCGGTCATGTACAGCTGATTTCATACCAATATAATGCTGTTGACATAATGCATGGGTGTAGAGCTCGGTATACTTGCCTGTCCCATCTGAAGGGGGAGGTGCAGTCACGCTATGTCAACCATCCCACAGGAGGTAATAAATGGCTGTCTTGACATATATGTCTGTATTGTCTGCAAAGGGGGGTAGTTCTAAGCAGACTGATCCATGGCCAGATCCCACCAGGGAGGACCTCACATGGGGGGGTGCTGTACTCGTCACCCATATTGGTAAACACATGACGCACTACGTTGGTTCCCCATGTGGGGATGTCATGGCACTGCTGCAGGGCATTGTAAGTAAGGACCTGGACCATACTTTGGGTAAGTGAGTTGCAGCATGACTAAGCAGCACAGTGTGTACAAATTACCCTTATCTAACGTGTTTGTCTGTGGTCTGTACAGACACCTTGCATGACTCTCTTCCTGCAACATGCTAGAGGTAACTACAACACTTACTTGCACAGAGGACAACCAGCATGCAGTACCAAGTGGTGTCCCCCAGATCTCTGAGTCATGTTACTTGAAATGCCATGATAGGAGTTAGCATGGATATGAGCACTGACTCTGTCATATGCCTAGTGACACTGGACCAAACACTGTTACTTTTGCTCAAGGCCAGATCATGCCTACTGACTGTAACTGGAGGAGCCCATTGACTGTTATACTATGCATTGGATGTTGGACTTATGTCTCACATCACCACCCATGGCCTGACAAGGTGCATGACAATATTAGCCATCAGGCCTTGCTGGAAACTGTGTACATCATGTACAGAGTGTTATGTCAGCTGGTACATAGGCAAGTGTCTGACAGTCATACTCTGGGAAGATAGTAGTGGGAGACCTGCACTGCAATGAGGACAGTCATCAGTAGGTTCACCATCCTCCATTATTGGCATACCCCATCTACCTATTTCCTCTCTGCAGCCACAGCCACTGTTAGTGACCTCTGACTCAGTACATTAGCAGGTGATTGCATACTGGTAGCTGTTACAGACTTCCACAAAAAAACAACAGTTATCCAGGATGGCCTAAGACACAATCAGTTGTAATTTGAGCCACTGACAAAGACTTTATCTTCAATGACTGCACAATACTATCCTGTGGGAAATCATCCACCCCTGCAAAATATTGTAGTGTCCACACACCACACACAGTTGAGCCATTACACATGGAGTTATGGACTCAGGGAGTACTGTAGCCTTTGACTCTCACTGGTCAGTAAGATGTGGGGATGCATTCACAGTTGTACACCCTGATGTAAATCCCAGACTGTCACTGCTATACTGAATGTGGCAGTCATCACAGCTATCATTGTGTGCAATGGCACCCTTGCTTTGTTACTACACAGGCATATCGTACAACTATAGCAGCCACACAGGTTCCATGGTACACCAATACAAAGTGTAGGTAACATGTCTTATGGAGTCCTTGTCATGATTGCACATGTGTAGTCTATCGCCTAAATACTTTACAGGCATACAGGGAGGTGTCCAATCCCACTGTGTACCTCCCGTGTATCCATGACAGGACTAACATGTTTCATCTGTTCTACATACCAACAACATCACTGTGGTATACATTGTACATGCTGAGGAGACAGGTATGTAACACAGACAGTACACTGTATATGAAACAGGCCCCCCCATGCATGTGAAGCACACATCTGCTGTGACACAGTATGTACAGGTTACAAAATGGGATGCACAACATGGCAATCATAGCTGTTGTCGGGCAACTGTCTGTACTGGACACATGATATCTATAGATGGGTCATCTTTGTCACAACAGCTAGTAGATGCTTGAATTCCCAAAACTCTGGTGACACTTACCAAGGGTAGCAGACCTGTTCACAGATTAGGGATGCATGAGCTCGTGATTTCCCACGTGATTGTCCTTGTTAGCCTGTCATACATATATGAATCTATGGAGCCATACACTTACAGTGCTTTACCTTGCTGAAGACATATTTCTGCTGTGTTGATATGCCATCCTATGCTGCTGTATTGCCACTGTATATCCATAAGCTACCCCAACAGACTCTTGAAACAGAAACATAAATAGGTCTGTGACACACCTGTCATCATGTAACTATATAGCCATTACATCATACAACATAAGGTAGACAAACATATGTGGTGTACTCATGACAAATGCCAGAATACAGTATCTGTCATTAACCACTACAAGTGTCATGGCAAAACAACACTGCATTACACAAATACATGTTAACTAATATAGTCATTCTGTGCATAGGACACATAGCTTCATTTGAAGGACAAGGAGACCTGGTGGTGGAATGAAAAAGTACAGGAGAGTATACAGAGAAAGAGGTTGGCGAAGAAGAAGTGAGATTGTCAAAGAGATGAAGAAAGTAGACAAGAGTATAAGGAGATGAGGTGCATGGCAAAAACAGAGGTTGGGAAGGCTAAGGATAAGGCGTATGAAGAGTTGTATAAAAGGTTGGACACTAAGGAGGGAGAAAAGGACCTGTACTGATTGGCTAGACAGAGGGACCGAGCTAGTAAAGATGTGCAACAGGTAAGGGTGATAAAGGATAATGAGGGAAATGAGGGAGAGTGTGTTGAGCAGATGGAAAGAGTACTTTGAGGGGTTGATGAATGAAGAGAAGGAGAGGGAGAGAAGGTTGGATGATGTGCGGATAGTGAATCATGAAGTGCAGTGGATTAGCAAGGAGGAAGTAAGGATAGCTATGAAGATGATGAAGAACAGAAAGGCTGTTGGTCCAGATGACATACCTGTGGAAGCATGGAGGTGTTTAGGTGAAATGGCAGTGGAGTTTTTAACTAGATTGTTTAATAAAATCTTGGAAAGTGAGAGGATGCCTGAGGAATGGAGAAAAAGTATTTTGGTACCGATTTTTAAGAATAAGGGTGTTGTGCAGAGCTGTAGTAACTACAGAGGGATTAAAATGATCAGGCACAGCATGAAGTTATGGGAAAGAGTAGTGGAAGCTAGGTTAAGAAGGGAGGTGATGATTAGTGATCAGCAGTATGGTTTCATGCCAGGAAAGAGCACTACAGATGCGATGTTTTCTCTGAGAGTGTTGATGAAGAAGTACAGAGAAGGTCAGAAGGAGTTGTATTGTGTCTTTGTGGATTTAGAGAAAGCATATGATAGGGTGCCTAGAGAGGAGTTGTGGTATTGTATGAGGAAGTCGGGACTGTCAGAGAAGTATGTAAGAGTGGTACAGGATATGTACCAGGGTAGTATGACAGCGGTGAGGTCTGTGGTGGGAGTGACGGATGTGTTTAAGGTGGAGGTGTGATTACATCAGGGATCAGCTCTGAGCCCTTTCTTATTTGCAATGGTGATGGACAGGTTGACAGACGAGATCAGACAGGAGTCCCCGTGGACTATGATGTTTGCAGATGACATTGTGATCTGTAGTGAGAGTAGGGAACAGGTGGAGGAGACCCTGGAGAGGTGGAGATATGCTCTAGAGAGAAGAGGAATGAAGGTCAGCAGGACTAAGACAGAATATTTGTGTGTGAATGAGAGGGAGGACAACGGAATGGTGAGGATGCAGGGAGTAGAGGTGGTGAAGGTGAATGAGTTTAAGTACTTGGGATCAACAGTTCAGAGTAATGGTGAGTGTGGAAGAGGGGTGAAGAAGAGAGTACAGGCAGGATGGAGTGGGTAGAGAAGAGTGTCAGGAGTGATTTGTGACAGACGAGTACCAGTAAGAGTGAAAGGGAAAGTCTACAAGAGGGTAGTGAGACCAGCTATGTTATACAGGTTGGAGACAGTGGCATTGACAAAAAGGCAGGAGTCAGAGCTTGACGTGGCAGAGTTGAAGATGTTAAGATTTGCACTGGTGTGACAAGGATGGACAAGATTAGGAATACGTATATTAGAGGGTCAGCTCAGGTTGAAAGGTTTGGAGACAAAGCCAGAGAGGCAAGATTACGTTGGTTTGGACATGTGCTGAGGAGGGATGCAGAGTATATTGAGAAAAAGATGTTAAGGATGAAGCTGCCAGGTAACAGGAAAAGAGAAAGGCCTAAGATAAGGTGTATGGATGTGGTGAGAGAGGATATGCAGGTGGTTGGTGTGACAGAGCAAGATGCAGAGGACAGGAAGAAATGAAAACAGTTGATCTGTTGTGGCAACCCCTAACGGGAGCAGCCGAAAGAAGAAGAAGAAGAAGAAGAAGAAGATGGTGAGGATGACAGGGATGTGGCACAAGTATCATCACTTGCACAGGGTGTTGTGTGGGGGTGTAGGAGACCTAGTCTGACCCAAACGGTTGACAGCATGCGTGTGAGTCAGGAAGGGAAGCAGGTAAGATAGACCATGGAAAGGTGCCGTGTATGTCTGTAGGTGACCTGCATTTGACAGTGATGTGTGAGTGTGTACGTATACACAGTCAAGCTCAGTGCTAGCCCTACATGTGTGTATGTTGGACAGATTTGGACCGTACATGGTAGAGTTGATAGTTCACCATCTCCTGCCTCGAATACAGGAACTGTCTCTGCCAGGAGTTGCACCAGCACCTCCATGCCCAAGGTCAGAAGTGGTGCTAGTACCTGATGGTGACTGCTGTCTGCTGGGACAGTGTCCCCCATGGGAACACCCAGGACCATGAGTCCATGACATGCCATGTAGTGGTGTGGACAGCACACTCCCCTCTGTAGTGCTGGATGTACTGCCACTACGGGAGTGTGATCGTTCACGGCCACATGGACTCTCAGCAGATGGGGCTGCTGACCTATGTTCATGAGTCCAATGCTCAACTCCAACCACACGGTCTTGCACAGACAATGTGCAGTCCAAGACAGACACTGTCTCAGCCCACCTTCTGACTACTGCATCAGTCAACCATTCCAGGGTGTCCCAATGCTGTAGAGGCAGTCACAGATATCAGACTGTGCTGCATCCATAATCCTAAGCATATGTCTGATATTCTGTTCAGAATGTGCCTGTGCCTCCATGATGGCCTGAAACATGTGCCGAGTGACCTGTGATGTGACACCTGCAACAGATGATGGATGGAGAGCAGGCCTCCTACAAGCACCCCTGGCAATCTGACTGTGTGGGACCTCACCTGGTCTCTGGCTATGGCCATTGTCTACAATCACTGGAGCCATAGTTGCCACATTTTCCTGTTTGATGTCCCAACCTTCTGACTGTCTAATATATGTGGTCTCTGAGGACTGGGTATGTGTGGGAATTCTGACTGTGTGCAGTGACAATGGAGGCAGAAGAGGGATGTCTACCTCTGGGACAGAGTCAGCCCCTCAGCACCACCACCTGTGCCTCACTGTGGTCACCATCATCATCAGAGTCGAAAGAGTCACTGACATCAGGTTGTGTAGGGGACAGAGACAAACACCCTCCCTGGTTACCTGTGATAAGAAAGAAAAAAGTGGTACATGAATACCTGCACTATTGTGTACAAAAAATCTACCAATACTCATAATAACAAAAACCCACAACTGGATTAGTGGTCACATATTTTTCTCTCCACTTTCATCCAAAATAGACTTCCTCAGAGCAAAATACACATTCAGCTCAAGATCTTTTCAACAATTACTTCAAGTAAATCAGGTAAAACATGACCAGTAAAATGTACCTTTTAATTAAGGAATATGAAACTATACTTGATAAAACAACACATAAAAAACAGTACACCTGTCTTAACAAATATATTGAAATACACATTTCACTGCCTAATTTAATGTCTTTTCAACTTTTGTTTTTTTAAAAGGCATTTTAGAGTAAATGCCACATTTATACCAGGAGGCTTTTCTTTTCTTAACTGTCACTGCCAAAATGTTTCTATGTGTTCAGCTACACTCCTGTGATTACCCCCTCTAAGATCCTTATGTGCCTGTTCCAGAATTGAAAATAAAACATTCTACTCTATTTACAAATGACATTATGTTTAAATAGAGCTTTATTCTGGCTCTTAACTTTAATAGAGTACAAATGTTCCTTAAAACAGTGTCATGAATACCAGGAGCAGGACCACAGCCTTGGCCAATACCTGACAGAACTGTGAAAAGTTGAGGGTGAGGTAATGTAAGTACCAACGCATGTTGCAGCATAACTCACATTTACAGTACCTACTGTGTTACTTGTATTGGTCACATTTTGAGTATGAGAGTACAACTGAGGTGAAACCCTTTCTCCCCAAAGAACGAAGACTTGACACCCATGTAAAAGTATGTATAGCCTAACACACTGAGTTATACAGTATTACAATGCTGATCACGGTAAAGCTACCTGCATGGTCCTCTGCTGTGGAAAGTGTGACACCCACCTCCACGATGTATGGTGTGATGGATGCCTGGGAGCTGTTGTGTGTGCCTAGGTTCACCAGGAATTTTTCAGTGGCCAAGAGTGGTTGTTCCACTGCAGGCCCTGCACTGGTGCTGGCAAGATCCCTGGCTATATCTGCTGCCCATCGTCATGCAGCATTGATAATGTCCATTACACTGTTTCAAACCTGCTCAGATGTCCTTTGCTGATGGCCCATGCCATTCACATCATGGACAAGGTCTGTCCACAATCCAGCCCACTGTTCCCTGTTTTGCCTCCCCAGGACAGTAGGATGTGATGATGTTGCCTTAGTTCTTCCAGTATAATTTCATTTCCTGCATCAGAGAAGGGTGCATGGCATCTAGAATACATGATTCCTGAAAGACAACAAAAGGGGGACACATTACAGGATCACATATGTGGAAGTACACTATGTAGAGATACAGCAAGGGCAAAATGTCTGGCACTATCCACACGTCATAATCCACAGTGTTCAACATACTAAGTGTGATGATACAATTGAGATAGTAGCAATAGTCAGGTATTCCCGTGTATGCCATGACAGATATTGCTGTATGATCATGCACCCAACACTTGGGTCTACTGTGCCTTGTCCCTACAGGCAACTCCCTGATAATACATCACAGGAGCAGTGCCACACAGTTAGCAGTGTGCTATTACAAACAGTATAAAGGGACAGTCCAACAAGACCAGTGTGCCACAATGACAATAGACAATGCACCCTTGATGTATAGTACATCCTGTATAGGTGTAAGACAGCAGGAGATCAATGACATATCATTAGCACAGGTCTAATAGAAGCTTAGTGCTGTATTCCTTATTCCCCGCACATCTATTCACCCACCTGCATCCTGTTGTACACGAAATCAGTTACATATCTGATGGAGTGCAGTACTCCTTTGTTGATAGTAAAGTTTTCACAAAAATATACTCTGTGTGAGGAAATTCTCATACAGACTGGTTCCCCATAGTCAGCTGCTTGCCTTTTAAACATGCTTCTTATCAGCAGGTGATTGCCTCTAAACCAATCTGTGGGTCTGAAATGCTAATTGCAGCTAACACAGCTGATTTGCACTACCATCAGCCAATGGTGTACAAGCACTGCACAATATATAATGCCTTCATGTAGATTAGGGCCCCTTTCTGATATGTTGTGCTGGACATTAGTGGGATGAGGAGACTACATCATCGCAGAGGGTAAGGCTGTAGCAGAAACCTTACCATAGAGATGTGTGTGCTACAGGCTGCTGCTGCTGCTGCTGGTAATAGACATAGGCAGAGAGTGTGAACACTTTGGTGTACAACAACCTGTAGGAGTAATTGTTGGAGCAATGTCAGCCTTGTTGTAGAAGCAGAGCCACAGCGAGGCTACCCTTTTTAGTCCAAATAAGGCATGTGCTTAATGTAAGTATGTTAGGCAATTGTATCACTAACAGAGTACTATGCAACATGTTTGGTGTGTCCTTGGGTAAGATGGGGTATAAATATAAGGATATATCCACCATTTTGGCAACTGCCAGGCTATGTGTTACAATCTGGTAGTAATTTGCAGGGTGTATGAGGGCAGGCCTTGTTACAAGCAGGGACTTCCAATGTGTGTGTTAGCTGTGCAGCTGTAATAATCTGCACAGTGACTTTGGAAGGCTTGCGTGATGCACACTGATATTAGTGTAGTACCTGCATTGATATTCTGTGTGAATGCATATTAATGTATGACATGACACTTTATACACATATAGTTTTGCTATGGGGATATGTGAAGTGTGTTCCTACCTACAGGCATGTGACCTCCATCAGTGAAAAGCCGACATGTAATTTGAAATGCATTATGTGGGTAAACAGTGCATGACTCAGCCATTAATAGCTGCCTTCACAATACTGTAAATTCACTTCTGCACACCACTGGATTTGAAACCAGAACTGTGTGTGGCAAAATGTACCAGCTACAAGGCAATTAGCAGACTGAGCTACTGAGTCACTGCTGCAGCTGATGTATTTGCAAGATATATGTGCACACATACAGGTTGTGACATACGTTTTCTACATCCATCAGTATGTGCATGGTTTTATATGGATGTATGGGTGTGCCAGAGTCCCAGTTGAACACATATTTTGCTATTAATGCCTTAGCAGGTGTCTTTCTACATGTTGCTGCTGAAGGGCACATTTACCTGCTATCACAGGCCTCACTTACATCCATTATGTCTTTGGCTTTCTAGTGGTGTACTATTGCACCAGTGTCCAATGTACCCTCCCACATTTAATCTTTTTAATTTAATTACTTTTTAATCAACTTTGTGTGCATGCTACAGCATGCAGCTCTGCTGAAACATGCTTAGTGACTGTAACTGGCAATTACTATGTTATATTTAAACCACCTGTTTTAAGTAAGAGTTATGTGATGTGGCAGTTTAATGCAATGGTCTGCAGGTGTGATGGTTCTGGGTTTGAAATATGAGACAGGTGTTTATTTTGTAAATGTATATTACAAGTTTAAAAACACATATAGTCAATATAGCTCTATTTAACTAAGTTGAGTGAAGCTGCATGGTGCATGCATATTAATGATGGCATGCTTCCGGGGGAGATCATAGGAGCAGGGTTATTGAATTGATGTAGGGAGAAGTGTAGAGGGCTATCCGAGGTTGTGGATGGCCTGTCCTGTTCCCCGCTACTGTTGAAATGCTGTGAATTAGGTCAAATGTGTAATATTTTATTTAAATTTTTCCCGTTTTTTTTTTTTTTTTGTATGTTTGAGTGGCATGGTGTAGAGTGCAGCAATGCCAAGCTGTGCTCACATATAGACAGCTGACATCTGCCAGACATCTAAAAATAGAAACCGGATGTCATTAATTATCATAATTATGTATTTTTATTGAAAATTTGTATTTTTTCTGTTTTATTTTTTTAATCACTGTTTGTGCAGTACTGTGTGGAGTGCTGCAGAGCTGAGTGGTGCTCATACATACATAGCTGACAGCTGCTAGACATCTAAAAATAGAAACTGGATGTAATTAATTATTTTTGTCTGGGTCTATTTTAGCCCAGTAGTATATGTGAAGGTATACTAGTTTTTATAATATCTAAGTAGCTAAATGGGTAGAGCTACAGGCTTAGCTTTAGTAGGTCCTGGGTTCAAGTCTGTAGCAGTAGCAGTGATAAGAAGTGTATGATTTAGTTTATTATATATGTTTAATTTTAAAAAACAAATTTGTGAAATATGGCACTGCTGCACTGGGTTGAGCACTGCTTAAACATGCTAATGGCTACATTTATTTGTGTGGTGCTAAGCTGAGCTAAACCCCTGGTTGTGCAAGTTTTAGCACTGCTTAGCTGTGCTTATCTGGTATGCAGAATGCTAAGCAACATGGCACTTTTTTGAATGTTGCTCAGTGATGTGTAAGTGCAGGAAAACAGCCTATATTAGGCTCAACAAGTGAGGATTCTGCAACAGTATTTGGAGTCTGATCAACGTGTGATATATCAGGTGGTGCTGGTAAAAGTGCATGATTTCAGGTGCAGAGATGGGGTGTTCAGGAGTCCAGGGTCTTTGTTGGGTTCCTGGTAAAAAATCATGAACCCAGGCTGCTGCAGAGTGCTTTCCAGGGCTTGGAGTATAAGGGGGAAGCCTGGGACTGGTTGGCCAGGGAACTCATCAGTGTTACTGCTATCCCCTGCATGGGTGAGTAGTGTTGTCAGCATTATGATGACCTGAAGAGGAGAAAGTGGGGAACCTTGGATACCTGGGCCCAAGAAGCTAGAGCTGGGAATGCCCCACATATATGTAAGTGTGTTTTACTCTGTTTTACTAATATGTAAGCTGAATGTCTGCTAAACTGGTATGCATAATTGTGTGTTTCTTTCCCAACAGCAGCAGCTTAGAGGGCTCACAATGTGGAGTCCCATGCTGGGTGCCTGGCCAGGTTGTGCCACGAGTGTGGTCTGTATGGATTTATTATGCTAACTATAGTGCAATAAGCAAGAAAGATTAAAGCATTCATTGCAATAAAGTATACACCATACAAACTGTTGTGCAATAAATGGGCAAGTAGAACTGTAGTGCAATAAATGGGTAACTTGAGCTGTAGTGCAATAAATGAACAATAACAACTGTATTGCAATGAACAATAAACAATACTAATAATAGTAAGCAAAATGGTGTACAGCAGGATTGTGTTGTCATAACCATTGTAGTAGAGCTGTATGCATTACTTGTTTATGGTAAAGTTGCTGCAGTCAAGTGTAACACTGTAATAGGTATAGAATGTAAAACTAATGGCCTGCAAACTGTATCACTTAACTCATAACATGGTCAAAGACTGTCTCCAGGCCAATATTGAACACAAAATTCTTTCTAGTCCTCCTACTTCAGGTAATAAAGGTATATGAGTGAGGTAGCCCAGTCTATGGGCAGATATTGTGTGGACTTCACAGACATTTATCAGAAATACCAATAAAGTGTTAAGCAGCATTGTTAATTCCTACTGAAATCTGTTTTAATAGGTTTACTATCAAAATTGCAAATGGAGATGCTCTGCGCATGAAAAACTCAAAATATGGATGTTTGAAATTCCATCTTGCTGAATATCTCTGTGTTCAAAAATTCATATCAGTGAATACAGTGTGCATTCACTGATATGAACTCAAAGTACTGTACAGAGATTGTGGTACAGTGACGTTTAGGAAATTCATCCCTGTCCTCACTGTAGTGCAATCTTGGAGTTGGAGTATATAGTTAGTAGGAGGTGTGGGGGTGCAGGGGGGCTTGCCCCCTGTGAAAATGTGATGTGAAGTATAAAAGTTTCACTTACCTGAGCTCCTATATGGACATCATGTGATCTGTTTGGCAACAATGTTGAATCTGCTGAATTCATTCAGCTGATTCAACATTGTGCCATGTTATAGATTTTGACTTTCGTTTTTTTTCTTGGTGTTTTGAACAGAATTTATTTCTCCATTTGCAATTTTGATAGTAAACTGTTTTAATCAATGCATTATGGCTATATTCCATGCATGTGTGTTCTACTGTCATTGCAGTCACATATACCGCTGTAATAGTTTTGGAATGCAAAACAAATTCAGTCACATAATGCTGTCTTTTTCTCCCACTCCAGGACAAAAGGTATATGGGTGAGGTAGCACATGTTATGAACAGATATGACTGTGGTTACGTTTCACAGACACATATCAGCAAAACCAATAAAGTGTTAAGCAGCATAGTTGACACCTAAAGAAATTTGTTTAAATAAATGCAGTATAGTCATATGCCATGCATGTGTGTTCTACTGGCACTGCAGTCAAGTATAGCACTGTAATAGTTCTAGAATGCAAAACAAATTCAGTGACATAATGCTCTCTTTTTCTCCTGCTCCAGGAACAAATGGTATATGGTATATGGTTGAGGCAGCCCATGTTACAAGCAGATATGATTGTGCTAACATTTCACATGCAGTTATCTGCAGTACCAATAAAGTTACATTTTTTGCAGATGTCCCCTGCAGTCACAGCAATTGGGTTCTATTCCTATGCCTGACAACTATGGCATGACTGATGTCTAGTTTATGTACTGTACACAAATATGCCTCTCAAGTGTCATGATTGATGTAATTAAACTGCCTAATCTGCCTGTCCCAGGATTACCAGAAAAATGATTACCTGGAATGCATTGTATTACCAAATCTGCTTACAGAACACCTTGGTAGTTATAGAAGTCCACATTATGTGAAAGTGTTATGTGTAGTTGTGCACCTGCATTTGTTATTGCTTGGCCCATACTGACCCATGCTAACAGCTTGAGAGGTATGTATGTGCTACTTTAGCTATAGGAGAACTGTATTCACTATACTCAAAATTGACACTACATGCCTGTAGAGTATTTAGCATCAGTGTTTTCAGGGATATAGTCTGCATTATCAGTTTCTCTCTTTCTCCTCACACCTTATCTTCATTTATGTATTATTGTTATTTATTATTATGATTTAATATTAACATATGTTGTTAAACTAACTATATTTTTGCAAAATGTGATGAAATATTGTTATGTGTTATTATGATTCACTATTAGCATACTTTGTTGCCCTTACTTCTTGCTGGCATGCTGTTATCATAATGACAGTTATGTTATTTACTGTTGTGTTACATATACTATACATTAATATATATTTGGATGAATTAAAATGACATTGCATTCTGTTAATACTAACAATGACTTGGTTATTATTACCCTTAACTTATTGCTATACCTCATTCACCACAGCACGTCAAAGTAGGCCTGTTCTGGCAGATCTGCCTACCTTGCCTCAATTGGCTGTGGCACTGGTTCTCAGCACATCTGGGAACCAGACCAGTAGTGACCCTCTGCTGCCCCTGCACTACCTGTGGCATCGGGTGGTCCCGCCCCATGAGAAGGGGCTTGGCCCACTCTGGGAATGGTGGTAGAGTGGGTGTTGTCACCTAGGATGAGCTGCTCATCTTGGTGCACAGGATAGTTTACTGTGGGTTTGACCACTACCTGCTCCAGAATGAGGGCATGCTGGCCGACCTGGTGGGGCAGCCTCACCCCGGTGCCCAGCCTCCAGCACTGCCACCCTTGGGGCAGTGAAGGAGCAGTGCCGACAGTCCCATGTGTGGGGATGTGAGTCATGCTGCTGCTGTCTGGAGGCACATGGGACTTGGATTTCACAACACTCTCCCTATGCAAGGTGTTCACCACACTCATGTGTCACACACTGCCCCTGTCTTCTGTCTTGTCTGTCTGCAAGTGCATCCTCACCTACTCAACTTACTTCCCCCACATGTACCTATGTCTCTTCCCCAACATTCCACTCTCACCTTGTAAAAAAAAAAAAAAAAATGGGCATCTGCCCTCCCCCCAAAAAAATCACCCTATACATAGCTCTCCATTTCACACGTGTCCACTGGACACACGTAAATTGGTCCAATTGGCTTGACAATGCAGTTATGTTGTCATCTCCCCTGTCTCTGTAGTTGAGAGTTCAAAGTCATGTACAAATTCTGTCAAAGTGCACAGTTGTTGCTGTAGAAGAAATGGATAGCTATGGTTCTTTCCTACACCCTTCCTGCACATCCCTACCCGCCTTTCACTATGTTTTTTCCCTCTGCTTGCACCCCATTTCACCACTTTTCTATCTTCATATTTTTCTTTTCTTTATAGTTTTTAGCGCATTGCTGCATGGTGCTCCATGTTGCACAGCTTCGCTCAGTTCAGCTAATTAGAACTATATTTACTATATGTGTTTTTAAACGTGTAATACACACAAAATAAACACCTGCCCATATTTTGAACCCAAGACCATTGCATCTGCAGATCACTGCATTAACCTGCCACCTACACAACTCTTATTTAAAACAGGTGGTTTAAAGAAAACATAGTAATTGCCAGTTACAGTCATTAAGTGTGTTTCAGCAGAGCTGCACACCATGCCGCAGCACACAAACTTCATTAAAATGTAATTAAATTAAAAAGATTAAAAGCAGGAGTGTACCTTGGACTCTGGGGCAACAGTATACTACTAGAAATCCAAAGACATCATAATAGATGTAAGTGAGGCCTGTGATAGCAGGTAAATGTGCCCTTCAACAGCAACATTTAGAAAGACACCTGCTAAGACATTAATGGCAAAATACATGTTCAACTGGGACCCTGGTATACCCACTCATCGATATAAAGCCATACACATACTGATGGATGTAGAAAATGTATGTTACAGTGTATCTGTGCACATATATCTTGCAAATACATCTGTTGCAGCAGTGACTCAGTAGCTCAGTCTGTTAATGGCCTTGCAAACTGTGCCTTTTGCCACACACTATCTTGGGTTCAAATCCAGTGGTGTGTAGAAGTGAATTTACAGTATTGTGAAGGCAGCTATTAATGACTGAGTCATGCATTCTTTATCCCCACAATGCATTTCAAATGACATGTCTGCTTTTCACTGTTGGAGGCCACAGGCCTGCAGGTAGGAACACACCACATATCTCTATAGCAAAACTATATGTGTATAAAGTGTCACATCATGCATTAATATGCATTCACACAGAATTTCAACTCAGGCCTCACACATTGTACAGTGGTTGCATGTCATTGGCTGATGACAGTGAAAATTAGCTGTGTTAGCTGCAATTACCATTTTAGACCCACAAATTGGTTTAGAGGCAATCACTTGCTGATAAAAAGCATGTTTTAAAGGCAAACAGCTGGCTATAGGGAACCAATCTGTATGAGAATTCCTCACACAGAGCATGCCTTTGTGAAAACTTTACTATCACCACATATCAACAGAGGAGTACTGCATTCCATCAGGTATGTAACTGATTTTATGTACAACAGGATGCAGATGGCTGAATAGACATGGGGGGGATAGGGAATACAGCATAAAGCCTGAAATAGCCCTGTAATAATGACATGCCATTGATCTCCTGCTGTCTTACACCTATGCAGGATGTACTATACATCAAGGGTGCATTGACTTTTGTCATTGTGGCACACAGGTCTTGTTGGACTGTCCCTTTATAGTGGTTGTAATAGCACACTGCTAATTGTGTGACACTGTTCCTATGATGTATTATTGGAAAGGTTGCCCGTAGAGGACAGACCACAGTAGACTGAGTGTTGTGTGTATGATCATACAACAGTATCTGTCATGGCATACATGGGAATACATGACTATTGCTACTATCTCAGTCGTATCCCCACCCTTAGTGTGTTTGAACACTGTGGAGTATGACATCTGTGAGCAAGCAGTCGATAGTGTCAGCTATTTTGCCCTTGCTGTATCTCTACATAGAGTACTTCCCACGTATGTGATCCTGTAATGTGTTCCCCTTTTATTGTCTTTCAGGAATCATGTATCCTAGACACCATGCACCCTTCTCTGATGTATAAAATTAAATTATACTGGAAGGACTAAGGCAACATCATCACATCCTACTGTCCAGGGGGAGGCAAAACAGGGAACCATGGACTGCATTGTGGGCAGACCTTGTCTGTGATGTGAATGGCATGGGCCTTCAAGGCAGGACATATGAGCAGGTTTGATACTAATGCAGTGGACGTTATCAGTGCTGCACGACAAAGGGCAACAGATGTAGCTAGGGATCGTGCTGTCACTGGTGGAGGGCTTACAGCAGGACAAACACTTTTGGCCACTGAGGAATTCCTAGTGAATCTAGGGACACGACAGATCCCAGGCATCCATCACACCATACATCTTGGAGGTGGGTGTCACAGTTTCCACAGCAGAGGAGTGTGCAGGTAAGCTTACTGTGATCAACACTGTAATACTGTAGCAGTCAGTGTGTCAGGCTGTACATACTTTTATGTGGGTTCTTTGGGAGGAGGGTTTTACCTCAGTTGTACTCTCATACACAGAATGTGACCAATACTAGTAACACAGTAGGTAATGTAAATATGAGATATATGGATGTTGTGCTGCAACATGCATTGGTACTGAGATTACCTCACCCTCAACTTTTCACAGGTCAATTAGGTATTGGACAAGGCTGTAATCCTACTCCTGGTAAGCATGATGCTGTTTTGTTAAGGAACATTTATATTCTATTAACGTTAAAGCCAGAATAATGTCCTATTTAAACATAGTGTTATGTGTAAACAGGGTAGAATGCTGTTATTTTCCATTCTGGAACAGGTGCATAAGGATCTTAGAGGGGGTAATTACAGGAGTGTAGTTGAACAAATAGAAACACTTGCCCTGGGATTCAATAAACTCCATGCAGGAATAGCATTATTCCTGCACAAAGTGGTTCGTGTCCATATAGTACAGCAGCGAGCCTTGCATATTCATGAAGGCGGGCTGCTGTTTAACCTACATGAATACGGACCATGAATGAGTTCAGGGGGAATGTTCACGTATTGCACAGACATTGAACACACCCCTTGCACTCAGAAAATGCTGTACGGCACTTTCTAATATGATCTGGCATAATATTAGAGAATGACTCTAATATTATGCCAGTATTTCAGTGTCTGTGTACACTGAAATGAAATAAATGATCATTTCAGTGTCTTTGGACACTGAAATACACACAGCAGTAGGAAAGCAATGCAGGAGGTGTGTGACAGCTTCTGTGACACACCCCCTGCATTGTAAAAGTGCTGTATGACATCTCTGCAACCTACTAAAGCAGGAAATGTATACAAAGCACAAATAATGGGGGATAAATCCCTGAAAAGGGACACATCATACATATTGCCCTCACAAACTTAGAAAGTTGATAGAAAACAGGTCATGCATTAGCATGAATTACAGAGGGATGGAAGTCTGAAAGCAAATGTATGCCAATATTCCCTGACAGCAGTCCATGTGGACAAAGGCACAAATAATGGGGTGACAAAACAATAAAAATAAGGACAATTCTGAAATATTGCCCTCACATACTTAGAAAGTTGATAGAAAACAGGATATGTATTAGCAGGAATTTCTGAAGGATTGAAGCCTGAAAGCCAGATGTATGCCATTATTTCCTGATTACAGACCTCAATGACTTATCAGAACACCACAACACTCACTATGTAACATAATAATATAATAATAACATTATATATTTTTTTCTAGGCTAAGGAATGTTTAAGTGTAGGTAAGTGGGTGTTCACATTATGGCCCTCCGGTTACCATAGCTTAAACATCCCATAGGAGATAAAGACAAATATACAGGTGAAGTTTCCAAGCTGAGATAGTGTAGTAGTTAGAGTCCTGGCTTTACATTCGGGTGTTCATAGTTCAAATACCAACACATCCTAGTTATTTTTATATGGGAAAACAGTGTTAAAAATATATTTTTTTAAACTTAAATTATGTAGTAACTGTTTTTTGTCAACCAGGGTAGTGTAGCTGTTGTCAATGTATGTGTGACTGCATATAACATGTGAAACCACCCATGTACACACAAGTGTCCCATACAGTATAGTCACATGCCTTGCCAATGTAAGGAAAGCACATAAAGGGATGGTCATGTAAAGTACATCATATACACTTAATACATGAAGTCAATCTTCTGATATATTTAAAAAATTAAATGTGAGCAATGGTTAGCAATGGTCAGCTATACTTAGCAGGTGTAACCATTGCTACGATGTTAATGCTAAGCAGCAGGTAGCTCAGCTAAGTGGATTTGCATTGCTCAACAACTTCTCCTTTAAGTATTGTTAAAACCAGCTTAGCGGATTTACACACTGCTTAGCAGAGCTTAACCTTTTCAAACTGGTCCAATGACAGCAAATGGTGGGAATATTGCACTATTTAAATGGTACAGGTGGGAATACAGCCATAATCTGTTATAGTCCATCTGTGCAGATACGATGGCTGGTGTAGGAGAAGGAGTGCACTTTTGGGTGCAATGCTGGACCATTTGGGAGTTCAGGGTCATGGGTGGGCTCCTAGTTAAAAACCATGAGGGGAGACTGCTGCAGGGCCAGTACCAGGGCTCCCAATACAAAGCAGAGGCCTGGGACCATCTCGTACATTTATTTATTTATTTTATTTATTTATTTGCAGTTGGTTTACCAGGATAGTCCATTGGGCCAAAAAGAACCCATTTTCAATGGAGTCCTGGGGAGAAAAGCTCCAAAAACAGACAAACTAGGTACATACAGAAGACTTCAACTAATAATTATACAAAAACTAATACAAATTTATACAAAAACTAAACTTCAAAAACAGACAAATTAGGTAATTACAAGGATTGCTAATAATAATTATACAAAACTAAGGATAATACATTTGAGTTCAAATTTCAGAAAGCATTCACACTATAGTTAGTGAAAGATAAAGTGAAGTGAATATGCTGAGCAAAAGACATTATTATATGCATACAGACTGGGTATTTAGTAGGGAACATAAGCTTTGTGAGGAGAAGTAAGTAACATGAGTGTGAAGGGAGGATAGAAATATCGTATATTTATGAGGGGTGGGAACAAGAGCATTCCCATTGGGATTTTAGATGTATATGAAGAGATTTTTTGAACATGTAGTGGTTGGAAGTGGTACGAATGGATGGTGGGAGTGAGTTCCAGATACGGGCTAGGGTAAAGGATAGTAAGTTTTTGCCTGGGGGATGTGAAGGTTTATGAACTTCTAGTAGGTTTTGGTTGTTAGACCTTAAAACTCTATTGGGTAGATGCATTTTAAAGGTGGA
Source organism: Protopterus annectens (assembly GCF_019279795.1). Classification (NCBI taxonomy): domain Eukaryota; kingdom Metazoa; phylum Chordata; order Ceratodontiformes; family Protopteridae; genus Protopterus; species Protopterus annectens. Next base: position 1,115,331,214 of record NC_056731.1, on the reverse strand, counting down.
AGACAAGGAGGGACAGAGAGAGGGGTTGAGAATGAGCTTGTGGGCTAAAGTTAGCTGTGTATGGATGAGGTGATTAGGTAGTTCCAGCCAATTTAGTTTTTGGAGAGAAGAACAGTGGTGGGTGGAGGACCTGTGTCTGTTAGCGAATTTAGCGATTTTGTTATAGCAAGAGGAAAGTTGTTTTTTTAGAGAGGACTGAAGATTAGTCAGCAATGGTGCCCCGTAGAGAAGGGAAGGGATGAGAAAGGAAGAAGCAAGAGTGATTTTAGAGGAGCTTGTAAGGTACTAATTCTGACAGTAGAGCATGCCAAGTTTTTGATGGGTTTTTTAATATTTAGTTGTATATGGGAATTGAAATTAAGCTGGTTGTCAATTTGAACACCAAGTAACTTGGTTTCAACCACCAGTTCCAGGGGTGAGTTATTTTGACTAGTAATTGAGAATGTGTTTATGTCGAAGGGGGTAGTTTTAGAGGGGGTAAATACCATTAGTTTAGTTTTGGAGGCATTGAGTGCTAGGTGGTTTAATTTCATCCAATGTTCAGTAGTTGAAAAAGCTTCTTGAGTAAGCTTTTGAAGCAAAGAAGAAGATGTGGCAGAACAGATGATGGTAGAATCATCAGCATATTGGATGATGTTTGAGAAGGGAATGGATTTGTGGAAATCATTTATAAATATATTGAAAAGAAGGGGACCAAGAGGGGCATCCCCTCGACTGGTGAGGAGGTATGGCACCACTATGCCGATCTAAAGTGTAGGAAGGGGGCACTCTTGAACCAGTGGATCCAAGATGGAAGGGCCCAGAATGCTCCAGTAGTGTGTAAGTATCACTATCAAGTAGTTTGTAGTAAATACTCACCTGAGAATGTGATAGACAGATATGTATAATGTGTGTTTTTCTCCCCTACAGCTGCAGCAGAGAGGACTGTGAACATCGAAGCCCATGGTAACAGACTGCTCAGGCTACACCAACAGGCTGGTGAGTACAAATCTATTTTGCAGTATAATGTTAAAATAGTTAAGAAGGAGTACATTGCTTACTGCTAGTAGGTATACTGTTACTGTGTGAACTGAATAAATTAAAAAGTATGACTGATAAATATTGAAGTACAATAAAGACCCTTAAAAAACTGTTGTGTTTATTCTGGTATGTTGTTGTAGACATATAGAGAATGTATACAGGTTCTTCACAGCAAATATGGCTGTAACAGCATACATTAACTGAGGTTCATATGTTCATGCTGTTTTCAGAAACTGTAGATGGTGTAGCTGTAAAATGCGATATAATAAATTAAATGTGAAATATATACTGCACTAAGTTCTGAACCCAGAATAGTAATATGGAAAGTATCAATGTGTGCACCATGCAGCATTACCTTGTGTTAACCTTTGCTTTCCAGGTTGTAGTAATCCAAAGGAGTAATGCACAGTACAATAACTATTTGTCATGCATGTATCACAGGATTGCAAGTTCAGACTGTCTAACCAAGAGACTATTAGGCAGAAACCATTGAAACAAGAAACAGTAGTTTCCTAGTAACTCCGTGTGATGAAAAATAGCTTAGTTGTTTACTTTGCACACCCAGACACGGTTCAAATCCAGGGAGTGGTACTAAGATGTGTGCATATCTACACACAAGGACTCAGGAATAAACCTAAAAACAGTCAAGTAGTGTTAACAGATATTTTCCCCACATGTGTACAGGTAAGTTAATGTTGCCAGTAGCTGTATGAACAGTATACTAATAAACTGTGTACAAATGTTCAATTGTCCCACCACATGCCTGCAAATGACAGCAGGATAGGTACATACAATATGCACTCTTCCCAAATCATACCTCTCAACAGCACAGATATTCATTGAATGTTCAGATATTTGTCTCAGATTTTTTGACCATTTCACATAAAGTAGTGGTGTCATGGCAAGTCAGTGTCAAACCATTATAGACTGAAGTTAGAAAATAATGATAGACATACAAGTGTCAGATGTCATATCCATCAGAAAAGCCATGCAAATGCAAAACCTGTTATTTTATCAACTTGCTAATTTTGTAAGGGAAATATCTAAAAATTGTCCATATTTATGGGCCTTTGTCCCACTCTTATATATGGCTTTGTGCAGATGTCATGCTCTAAGAGGTTGAGAGGTATGTTTCCGATACATGTCTCTCAAGTGTCATGCTATCACGGCTAGTGGTCACTGCTGCAAATAATCCTGGACTCAGATAGGAAACCAGTTGATGTATACCAGTAGCACACTCACATAACAGCAGTTTAGGATACCCCTCCTGTGCCAGATATGCAACCCTGACATGTATGAGTCCCCTCTAGTCATGTACCCAGAGTTGTCACAGTTTGCCTCATACCATTCCAGGCTGACAGTTTAATAGGTATGTTTGTACTACAGAAGCTATGGCCATAGGTAGATGTAAAGTGAGGAGAGACACATACAGTATTAAGTAGTACTGTTGTGGAAAATAGAAGCATAAACAGTTGTTAGTGGATTTTCTGCCCCCCCCCCCCACATCTGCATCAATAATTATTACTCATGTACTACAGGTATGTTGTGCTCCAACTCTAATGTTGGGACTTATGTTATATCATTGTTAATATGTTTGATTGCTTGCATGTTAACATATCTTCTTCAAATACCATTGTTGGTGATCTGTTGCCGTCAATGTTAGTGGCATGCTGTTACGATGCATACTGTTGTTCCATTTATGCATGTGTTCATTTTGCTGTGCAATTGTTTCAAATCTGTTTTATGGGGTTAATTGAAACACCCATGCTCACTGTTATAACTAATCTTGAAATTTGTTGTTCATGACTAACCAACATATTTTGTAAAACCTCAACACCATAGCATGTTTGGGAAGGCAGATTCCAGTGGATCCACCTGTCCCACCTCATCTGGCCATGGCACTGGGCCCCAGCACGTCTGGGACCCAACCTGGAACTCTCTTGTCTGTTGGTCCTGCACCACCTTCAGGTGGAACCACCTCAGGGGATGGGGCCTGTCCACCCCCTGGGAGTGGGTACAGACAGGAGGCTGTCACCCACAGTCAGGTCTGGGGTTTGGTGCACAACACCCTTTGATCTGAGTTTGGAGAACAGCTGCACCAGATTGAGGGCTGCCTGGTGCACCTCAAGGGGCAGGCCACCCCTCCTGTACAGCCCCCAGCACAGCCATCTTTGGGGCCAAGAAGGTGCAGTGGTGACTGTCCATGGGTGGGGATCTCAGTCCCACTATAACCAGATGGGGGCCCATGGGCTTTGGATTCCCAACCACCCTCCCCATCAAATGTGTTTACCCCCTCATTGTGTCATATACCACCCCTGTCTGCTGTCTTGTCTGTCTTGTCTGTCTCCCTACCCAAACTACCTCCCCAGATGTACCTACAATCCTTCTCCGACATCCCACTCTCACCTTAAAAAAAAAAAGAAAAGGGCATCTGTCCCAAAAAAAATATTGCCCCATATATAGCTGTCCATTTTGCACTTGTATCCACTGGACACAAGTAATCTGGTCCAATTGGCTTGACAACACATTTCTGTTGTCCTCACCCCTCTCTCTGGGGTTTGAGTGTCCAAATGCACCTCCAAATTTTATACAAATGCACAGCTGTTGCTGTATAGGAAATGGACAGCTATGGACCTTCCCTACACCCATCCTGCACATCCCTAGCTATCTTTCATATTGTTTTTCCCTCTGCATACCCCTTTTTCACCACTTTCCTATCACCACTTTTTCTTTTCTTTTAAAGAAATTAGCGTGGGTGAAAATGAGAGTAAGCCGGAGTAAGTGAGTTTGCATGATGCTAAGTGCAGCCAACACAGATTAAGCATCTGTACATTTAATCATATGTTAGCATCACTTAACGTTGTGCAAACCCGTGCAAACCTGCTTACAACTGCTTAAAGCTGTTTTAATCACTCTGTTTCCATCAGCCACTGTTCTGCCTAGCAACAAAATAATCAGCCCTGCCAACTCTCGAACCCAGGGCCCTGTACACCATAGTCAGCACAATGTACCACTACACCAATCGAGCTGTATGGACTGCTGATGCTTTTTCAAACATATCATGCAGTAGAGTCATTCAACAGTAGGGAAAAGATTCTGTAGAATCAGTACAGGTTTTGTATATGTACGTATACACGTGTATATATGTATGGAGATGCATATATATGGAAGAATATAAACATAATATAAATATATATATATATATATATATATATATATATATATATATACATATAAAATATATACATATATACATACACGCACACATACATACATATATATATATATATATATATATATATATATATATATATATATATATATATATATATATATATGCTCATAACATGCAGTGGAGTCATGCCTCAGAACCATACCTCTCAACTTCTTAGTGCAAGAAAGTCTGGCCAAAGCCTGCCAAAATGGGGGGACAATGGGCCCAAACTAGGGACATATTTTAAATATTGCTCTTATAAATGTAGAATGTTGCCAGAGTGACAGGGTTTGTTGCAGCATACATGTGCTGAAGGATGTGAGTTCTGAAACTAAAATGTATGTCATTATTTACTGACAGAAATCCTCAGATCATCACAGTGATTTACCAGGGAAATAAAAAATAATTAATCTGTGGAACAGACCAGAAACATGATCAATAAACCTGGACATTCTGAAACAATCTGGCCAGTCAAGAGGTAGGCTCTGAACCCCTTAGTGCAATGAATCTAGACCAAGTCTGATAAAGTGGGGGGAGAAGGCCATGAAAATAGAGACATAGCTGAAATACTGGAGTAGATAAGCTGACACAGTTGCTGCAGTAACACCCTCCTGTCTGTCCTAACATGTATTGACTGAAATAGCACAAGTCCAACACTCAATTACTTCTCACTAGTTAGTGTCTGAAATCCTCACTTTATCCCACTGATGTGTCAGAAATACACAACACTTATGGCGGCCAAGCAACAGTACATCCTACAAATATCTGGATATAATATTACATAATGGAAACTACACTCAGCTGTTAAGCATGTCACCAAGCACCATCCATACTACACTCAGACTGACACAGCACTAACCCAAATCCACTATGGGGGAATTACACATGTATTTGCAAATATATCAGGCACTACAGGGATGTAACAGCACTGAAAAACAGACACCAGTGTGAAAGTGCATACCCACAATCGATTTCACCACAGTCACAGTGACATACCGGTAAGCCAAATGAACAATTGAGTATAAGGACTGTGTGAACCAAAACATCTCATCATGTTTGCCACTCACACACTACCCCTACATATACTGGCCCAATTCACAGTGTAGTATGACGCCTGACCGTGGCATGGGACATGTCTCAGTCTGCCCCTACAAACATATACAGCCAATAGACCACCAGAAAGTGGAGGAGCATGCACAGTCAGATAGAAAAGGAGCCATAACACATACATGTACCCCTCTCCCTACACAGGCCAAATAACATTTACACACTACACTGCTACACAATCTTGACAGTCTGTCAACAATTGTCAGAAATACACAGACCTCTCAACTGTTCAGAGTCTTACAGAATGTCCAGGCTTTGTCCTCATATATAAAGCCTCTTACACATAAGATGTCTGGCATTCTGATACATCACTGGGATGGTATCAGGAATGAAGGCACTAAATAATGATATACCCTGCCTATCAACCACTTACTGCATGACATCAGGTCAAAGTCTGACATACAGGGGGACAGAGGCCCCAAAGCAGGCGCATATGTGAAATATTGCTGTTATAAACTGACACCGTTGCTGGTATAACAGGGTTTGTTGTAACATATCTTTTCTAAGGGATATGAAGTCAGAAACACAAATGGATGACACCATTTACTGACTGAAATCCCCACAGTATGCTACTGATTTTCCAAAGAAACAAAATGTCTCAAGAACACACCAAACATGAGAGCCCAAAATCTGGCCATTCTGCGGATAGCCTTACAGTTGAGAGTTATGTCAACCACATAACACTGTCAGACTTAAAATTATGCAGAAAAGCTATGTCCACACAAACCCTGTTAAACTAGCATTAATTCAACTGTATAACAGCAATACTTACATTCTGTCCTTATGTCTGGAACATTCTCCCCCAGTTTGTTGGGCTGTCTCCACAGTTTTCATTGTAAGAGATATTTCCAACTACTCTCTGTGATGCTGTTGTTCACACACCTCCATGAACTCCTCCTCACAGGAAAGGAAAATGGCCAACACCTACATGAAGTACTCAATTATAGGAGTGTGTTGTCATGCCATTGGCTATAGGAATAACAACACAGCTGTTCTGCATGCAATTAGCAAGTGGGGGACACAGTTGGTGCACAGGCCATCAGCTGCTCATGAGCATTACTTACAAAAGGCAAGCTGCTGCCTATGCAAAACAGATGTATACCCTACATCTCAGAAGGAGAGAGAGAGACAGACAGACAAACAAGCAAACCAACCAACCAACGCATATTGGAATCAAACCAACCATAGTTGAAAAAAAAGGTATGTCAAACCAGTAAGTATGTAATGGAATGCACTAGGGGGTATGTAATAATGGGAAATAAGACGTTCAACAAATATGTCTCAACAAGACTTGCTGCACTGATATATTGCTGATCAAAACGTATGGCCATAGCATCTGGGTTTGTCTGCAGTGACATAGATCATGGCTCAGGCCACTGAGTCACCCCAGGAAAGGATGGCTCACATATGACTACTACTGGAGTGTATGTTGAACAATACTGACTGTGACACTGCTAGGCCAGCTACTGGGATGTCATAGATATCTATATGTTAATTCTGAATACAACTATGATATACATGTTTGTCTCAGAAATGTGAGAGACCTATACAGAGTATTTGCATAGTAAACTATTGTTGCAGATTTGTGTGTTGAACTGCATATGATATACTGAGCTCATACCATTCAACTGTCCAGTCTTATGCACACTGACCATATGTGTGCCTCATATTTGTAGTCATTTACTTATAGAGTTGTGTTATGTCTGGCAAATCACTGTCAACCTGCGAAGACTGAATTACAACATCTCCACTTTCTTTTGGCTGTTCCCATTAGGGGTCACCATGGCAGATCATCTGTCTCCATTTCTTCCTGTCATCTACATTTTGCTCTGTCACACCAACCACCTGCATGTCCTCTATCACCACATCCATAAACCTTATCATAGGCCTTCCTCTTGTCCTCTTACCTGGCAGCTTCATCCTTAGCATCTTTTTCCCAATATACTCTGCATCCCTCCTCAGCACATGTCCAAACCTACATAATCCCACTACTCTCTGGCTTTCTCTCTAAACTGTCCTACCTGAACTGACCCTCTAACATACATTTTCCTAATCCTGTCCACCCTCATCACACCCAGTGCAAATCTTAACATCTCTAACTCTGCCATGTCCAGCTCTGACTCCTGCACTTTTGTCAGTGCCACTGTCTCCAACCCATATGACATAGCTGGTCTCACTACCCTCTCATAGACCTTCCCTCTCACCCTTAATGGTACTCATCTGTCACAAATATCTCCTGACACTCTTCTCCACCCTCCCCATCCTGCTTGTACTCTCTTCTTCACCTCTCCCCCACACTCGTCATTACTCTGAACTGTTGATCCCAAGCATTTACATCCATTCACCTTTGCAAACTCTACTTCCTGCATCCTCACCATTCCTCTGTACTCCCTCCCATTCACACACTTATATTCAGTCTTAGTCCTGCTGACCTTCATTCCTCCCCTCTCTAGAACATATATCCACCTCTCCAGGATCTCATCAACCTGTTCTCCACTCTTACTACTGATCACAATGTCATCTGCAAACATCCCAGTCAACAGGGACTCCTGTTTGATCCTGCCTTTCAACCTGTCCATCACCACTGCATATAAGAAAGGGTCCAGAGCTGATCCCTGATGTAATCTCACCTCCACCTTAAATGCATCTGTTACTCCCACCACAGAACTCATTGATGTCACACTACCCTTGTACATATCCTGTAGCACTCTTACAGATTCCTCTGCCACTCCTGACTTCCTCATACAATACCACAACTCCTTTCTAGGCACCCTGTCATATACTTTCTCTAAGTTCACAAAGACATAATGCAACTCCTTCCGACCTTCTCTGTACTTCTCCATCAACACTCTCAGAGTAAACATCACATCTGTAGTGCTCTTTTCTGGCATGAAACCATACTGCTGATCACTAATCCTCACCTCCCTTGTAAACTTAGCTTCCACTACTCTTTCCCATAACTTCTTGCTGTGACTGATCACTGTTATCCCTATGTAGTTACTATAGCTCTGCACATCACCCTTATTCTCATAATTGGTAACCAAACACTTTTTCTCCACTCCTCACGCATCCTCTAACTTTCCAAGATTTCATTAAACAATCTGGTTAAAACACCACTGCCATTTCTCCTGACCACCTGCATGCTTCCACAGGTATGTCATCTGGACCAACAGCCTTTCCATTCTTAATCCTCTTCATAGCTATCCTTACTTCCTCCTTGCTAATCCATTGCACTTCCTGATTCACCATACCCACATCATCCAACCATCTCTCTCTCTCTCTCTCTCTCATTCTCCTCATTCAACAGCCCCTCAAAGTACTCTTTCCATCTGCTCAACACATTCCCTTTGCTTGTGAGTACATTTCCCTCATTATCCTTTATCACTCTTATCTGCTGCACATCCTTCCTAGCTCGGTCCCTCTGTCTAGTCAAGTGGCACAGGTCCTTTTCTCCATCCTTAGTGTATAACCTTTCATGCACACATTCATACACCTCATCCTTAGCCGTTGTCACCTCTTTCTTTGCCATGCACCTCATCTCCTTATGCTCCTGACTCTTTTTTTCATCTCTCTGACAATCCCACTTCTTTTTCACCAACCTCTTTCTCTGTATACTCCCCTGTACTTCCTCATTCCACCACCAGGTCTCCTTGTCCTCCTTCCTCTGTCCAGGTGTCACACCAAGCACCTTTCTTGTCATCTCCCTTACTAGCTCTGCTGTAGTTACCCAGCTATTCAGTAAATCTTTACTGCCACCCACTGCCTGTCTTAACTCTTCCCTGAACTCAACCTCACAATCATCCTCTTTCAGTTTCCACCAATTGATCCTTGGTGCTGCCCTCAATCTCCTCCTCTTCTTTATCATCAACATCATCCCACAGACCAACATTCCATGCTGCCTAACTACACTTTCTCCTGTCACCCCTTTATAATCTTCAATCTCCTTCAAATGGCCCTCCTGCATAGGATATGATCCACCTGTGTGCATCTTCCTCCACTCTTGTATGTCACCCTATGCTCCTCTGTCTTGTTAAAATACATATTCACCACACCCATGTCCATCCTTTTTGCAAGCTCTATCACCATCTCACCTTCTGCATTCCTTTGCATAACACCATACCTACCCATCACTTCCGCAAACCCTCTGTTCCCTTCACCAACATGCTCACTGAAATCTTCTCCAATAACCACTCTCTCACCCTTGGGTACAGTCATCACCACTTCATCCAACTCACTCCAAAGTTTTTCTGTCTCATCCATCACATACGCAACTTGCAGAGAATATGCACTAACAACAGTCATCATTACACCATCAATTTCCAGCTTCATTAACATCACTCTATCCGACACTCTTTTTCACCTCCAAAAACACTCTTGGCATACTGTTCCTTCAGGATAATCCCTACACCGTTTCTCCTCCCATCCACACCATGACAGAACAATTTGGACCCGACTCAGATACACCTAGCCTTTCCCCCCTTCCATCTGGTCTCTTGCACACACATTATATCAACCTTCCTTTTGTCCATCATATCAGCTAGCTCTGTCCCCCTACCAGTCATACCACCAACATTAAAAGTTCCTACCCTCATTACCACACTCGTAGCCATTCTCCTCTCTTCCTGCCATATGAACATCGGACATCCTTCAGGGTATGTCTGTGAATGCAAAGGCTACTGTGCTAGCACATGACTTAACTGTTTTACAGCAATATTAAAAAAGTGTCATACATTTTGGCCCATCACCTCCCATGTATGTGTGACTTCCTCCAGATGTCCTGCTCTAACAGGTTGACAGGAATGACTGAGCAGCAAGAGTGTAAATACAGTGCTATACTGACATAGAACAGAAATGCATATCAGGTATTACCTGTGCACATGTACTGTATGTATGAGTAGGTGTGGCTGCTTTATAACAACAGACATGGGATGCAAAATGTCAGGTAAATAAGCTGTACTTGTTGTACACGTGTGTAATCTAAGTTTCTGTGCATCCAACAGAGTTAGTTTTCTACAACTACTGGGTGTTGCATTGCCCTGACACAGACATGGGTACTAGAATAAGCATGATTTTCAGGTTGAAAATTGAGAGTTGTACAACTGTGTTATGACCTGGTGTTCATGCCTACTACAAACAACTATATGACCACCTACATAGCTGTATGGACTCAGCAATATCTTATTTGTAAAATCTGTCTCCACCAAAGTAGAGAAATCCCCTTTGCTGGACAGCAGCAATACACAAACCACATAATTGGTCACTATATTGGCTGTACAGGGCAAAGTAGGAGCAGACACCAATTTGGCAGCAAGTCAACCTTTGTCTGAATGAGCATATAAGGTCACAGGTGGATTACTGTAAGGTTAACTATGAGTACAAATTGAACACATCCACCAAGATCAATCACAAGGCCATCTTCATATATGTTTGCAATCTCAGAGGCAACAACCCCACCCACCCTGTAATGGTGGGCAATCACACCACATACACATGCACCATAGCTATAGCCAACCTGCTGCAGACAGGTTTAGGGCAAACATCACCCCTCTGGCTCACCATCAGTATAGGTGGATATGCAAAGCACCCACACCCCTCCCCTCATCATCAGGCAGCAGGTGCATACTGCTTAATCAAAGCCAACAAAAGCAAGTCTCCATGGGACCTAATAACATTCCTGCCTGCATCCTACATGAGCTCAGGTATATGCTTCCAGCTCCATTACACACTGTATGCAAGCAAAGCCTGAGCACCATTGACATCCCATCTGCAAGGAAGACAGCCACTGTCATCCCTCTACAAAAACGTGAATGATGAATGGTGGTTTATGAAATGTACTGACCCTCATTAGGGGGAACATGACACATCAGGACCAGGCGTGCAATGCAGGTTCATACTGTGCTGCTAGATGATAGAGGTATGATGTGGTTGTAAGTGGTGGCTAATGATAGGCAATATTGAGGCGCTGGCTCTGTAAATAACTGTGGACAATGTCTAAGGTCCTGTGATGTGTTTCCCTATTTATGTTTTCCAGGTGGCATGCAGCGTCAGATGGTATATACTGTAGAGGAGAATGCAGCTATCACTGATGCAATAATCCAGCACCATGTGGTGCTGTTCGGCCATAACCTACAAAATCTGTGGGAGTGGACTACCCTGTGGGATGACCTTGTCCACAGAGTTAACATCTTGGGCCACCATGGCCACACATACGATCAGGTCAGGCATCGGGCAACTGAGCTGATAAGTCTTACCCGGCAAAGGGCTGCTGCCATGGCCAGGGACTATACTGCTACAGTTGGGAGTCCAGCTACACAGGCCCCACCTATGGCAACAGGGGAGCTCCTTGCCAACTTTGGGGCAGCCCCCACACAACAGCCAACACATGAAGCACAAGTCATGGAGGTGGGTGGCACCCAAGCAACAGGCGAGGAGCGCCCAGATAAGGCCACAGTGCACATCAGTTTAATCATGTAGCAGTCATACTGTCTTCTATAGAGTATCTAGATGCATATGTCAGTTCAAACTGCATTTGTGGGTGGGGTTTAGTAATGCACATAAGTGCACATCTATGGTGAGGGGCATCAAATTGTGTACTATCATAGCTTGTACTGTACCTGTGCAGAAATGTAGCATTCATCTTGTACCAATGCCAAAACTGAGTCTGCTGACAATATCTCTCCCCCACAACTACATACAGTAGGTCCCTCTGGTCTGGATGTGGGACAGCAGCCTGAAGCAGGTGAATATGAGATTTCCCTGTTGAGGCTCACCAGTACAACCATGCATGTTAAGGTCATGCATATGATCATGCACACAACTGTTACTCTCAGCCATTTTGCAATATCTGCATATTCACTTGTGGTGGGGTTAACTGCATTGCATCACAGTGGTCATCACAGAGGCTTATTTGCAGGAGATGTCACATATCTGTAGCATACCTCACAACCTGTCATTGCAAGATATCTGGAAAAAGACTGACAAAATGGGGGAACATATTTTATAAATTAGTGTTATACAGTGCATATAAATGGTGTACACACACCTGTTAGAATGCCAGGTATTTATGATATACAAAAATGAGAGCACAGTAAAACATTTCCGAACCCTTCCAACCTTTCATGTGACCTATAACCTGTACAATTCAGTTGTAAAACAAACAAATATGTTAGGGGAACAATTATGAAATATAAAAAAACTTACAAGTAGCTAGATGCATACATATGCACAGGGTGAAGCTAATACTGTGTTGAAGCAGCTTTCGATATTATTACAGCATTACGTCTTCTTACATACACACCTGCCATCAATTACAGAGACTCTTTGATTAACAACAAATAATGGTCAGCTGTCCTACCAGAATTATCCTAAATCTACTCAGTTGCCTGCTACAGCAACAGCCATAGTTTGCATACAGCTTATGAAGCAGCAAAGGGATCTCATTTGTAAAAGGTATCAGCCCAGAGAAGGTTACACACACAGTTCCACAGCATTGCATATACCATGGAACACAGTGAAGATAGTCATCAAATGGTGTTGGAAATATGAGGCAACAGTGACAAAGAACTGGATATCCCTCCAAATGTGTGGAAAAGACAAGACCCAAACTGGTCAGGGAGGCTGCCAGGAGACTTACAGCAACACTACAGGTTGTGTACTACATGTGAAAACAATCGCCTGTATTCTCCACATGTCTGGCCTATGGAGTAGGTTTGGAAGATGGAAACCTTCTCACACACAGGACAACATCCAGGTCTGGCAAATGTCTCAAGAAAAATGCATCAGGTCTCCCAAAAGCATGTGGGGAAATGTATTATGGTGTAATGAGACCAAGGTTGCGCTATCTGGCCACAATACCAAAAGGTTTGTTTGGCACAATAACAGCACTGTGCATCAACAAAAGAACACCATCTCCATGGTGAAGCATGGTGATTGCAGTGTCCTGGTTTGGGGTTGCTGTTCATAAGCTGGAAGTGGGCCTTTAGCCAAGGTGGAGGGGATTAGGAACAGTTAAAAATACCAGTCCCTTTTTGCCCAATATTTTCATGTGTCTGCTGGAAAGCTGTGGCTGGAGAGGATTTACACCTTTCCACACAACAATTACCCATACCATACATCAAAATCCAAAAAAGAATGTCTTCACCAGAAGACAATTAATGTTTTGGAATGGCCCAGCCACATTCCACACATACATCCAATAGAAAATCTGTGGGATGCCCTGAAGAGGCTTGTGCAGAAGAGATGCCCTCACAATCTGACAGAGTTGGAGGGCTTCTGCAAGGCAGAGTGTACAAATATTGCTAAGTCGAGATGTGCCATGCTGATACACACCTTCCCAAGAGGACTGACTGCTGTTATGAAATCAAAAGGTGCTTTAACAAAGTATTACTTTAAGGGAGTTCACAGTCATGCAACCAACCTATTGTACGTATTTCAACTTCTACATTACCCCTAACTGATGTGTTTGTTCTTCAATTGGATTGCACAGGTAATAGGTCACTTTAAAGGTGGGAAATGTTAGCACATGATTTCTGTGGTCTCATGTGATATATCAGACAAACCTGGCATGTTAGCAGGGGTGTCTACATTTATAATATCCACTATAAGATTAGAAGGTTGTTAGTGTAACTGGTTCTATTGTAACATACACGTACTGCAGGTTTTGAAGTGTGACATTCAAAATATGTCATTAATTAGTGGCACCAGTCCTCATACCATCCCAGTAATGTGTCATACAAACACAGAATTTATGATGAACAGGACAGAAATATGAGCCACACATGTAGACATTCAGTGGCACAGTTGAGACGTATGTTCTGTATGAGTTGCCACTGTGTTATACAGGTGAACAGCAATTATGTGTACATGGGTGCAGTATGTGCTACTTGAAGGCCCATCACCTACTAACACTACCCACATATCACAGAGATGTATATAAGTAGTAACATTAAGTGGAAAGGACTGCAATGCATGATGTTGAGGGCCTGTCCAGGGTGTGTATGTAGTGGTCTGACTGTGTTGTGAATGTCACCAGTTGGCTATTGTGAGGTCTGTGTAATGTCTGTCTGCCACCTCACCTGTATGTGTGTGCACACATGAGTGTGTGTGTGTGTGTGTGTGTGTGTGTGTGTGTGTGTGTGTGTGTGTGTGTGTGTGTGTGTGTGTAGCAGCAAACAATATAGTGCAGGTATTAATTTACATATTTTGTCTTTCCCCCACAGGTGGTCATAGTCCCTCCTGCTCAGAATCTGATGGCAGTGTCTCTGTAGACTCTGGCGATGATGTCAGGCACAGGTGGTGTTGTCAGGGGCTGAATCCGTGCCATTGTTTGGCATCCCACAATCATCCACAATGTCCCCGCACACAGTCACAATGCCCACACATGCCCCATCCCAAGCAGCCACAGATGATGGACAGTTGGCAGGTCATGGCATGGAACAGGCTAGTGTGATGACTATGGCAGGTGTGAGTGTAGACTCTGGCCATAGCCAGAGTGCAGGTGAGGTCCCCACACAGGCAGATGGATAGGGGTGCTCATAGGAGGACTACTGCTTATCAAGCCGCTATTGTAAGTGCCACAGCATGTGTCAGCAGATGCATATTTCAGGCTGTCATGGATGCACAGGCACACAGTGAATGCAACACCAGACAAATACTCAGGGTGTTGGATGCAACTCTTCCTGATTTACGTGGTGACATACATGACCTTGTTGAGGCCACATGCCAAAATATTGAGGTCATGAATAGATGGTGGGGTGAGACCTTGGCAATCCTTGTCCGTGGCATGTCTGTGCTAGATCATGTGGTGGGAGGCGGGCATTGGCCATGTAGATGTAGGTCAGCACCAACATCAGCTGAGAGTCTATGGGGCCATGCACATTCACACTCCTGTAGTGGCAGTGACACCAGCACTACCGAAGGGAGGTTGCTGTCCACATCACAACGGAGCAGGCCATGGGCACATGGTCATGGCTGGTCTCATCAGGGACACAGATCCAGCAGACAGCAGTCACCATCAGGAAGCAGTACTGCATCTGGCCTTGGGCCTGCTGGTGCCCGTGAGACCCCTGGCAGGACCAGTTCCCATGTCCATGCCCGGAGATGATGAACTGGACACCCTGCCATGTATGGTCCACAGCTGTCCAACATACCCCAGTGTGGGGCAGCCACATGGCTTGACTGTGTGCATACATACACACACTTATCGGTATCACAGGCAGGTCACCTCCAGACACACACAGCACCTCTGCACAGCCCATTTATAGGATACCACACACACATGGATGTCAACCTTATGGCCCAGCCTAGGCCTCTGACAAACCCACTCCACACCCTGTGCATATGATGATACCTGTGCCACATCCCTGTCATCCATACCATGGATGCAGGGACAGGCTAATATGGGTCTGATGCACAGGGTGATTATAGTACAGTGTAGCTATGTAATACTGTGTAAGGTACTATCTGCTTGCAGTTGTTATGGGTACACATAAAAGTATATGTACCGTATTAGCCATGATGCATTATTGCTGTTAGTACCACTGACTGACCGTAGTCTGACATGCTGTATTCTGTTTATGTTCCAAGTGTCTGTGTGCCTGCAGGCTGTGGCCCTGCAGACATTACCAACATGGAGTATGGCAGAGTGGAGATACACCGACCATTTCATAGCCAAGGTAAAGCTTTATATGTAAATTTACCAGGTGTGTATGCATGCAACAGTGTCTGATGGACACTGTTGTCAGACAGTGTGACCTTGCATACATACCCCTTGTCACAGACAGGTAGCCTTCAGACATGTTACCTCAGTGTTGTGTAGTACCGCAGGCTCATACATATGGACAGGTTACTGGAGTACTGTTAGTAAGTCCCTCACAAGCTTAGCCATATGGCTGACTGCAACAGATTCATGTGTCAGCCCCTGTTGCCCCTGCCAATTTTTCTCATACACTCAACCCTGATGCAGTTGGTGAGGGCATGCATGGTACTGCATATGACAGGTTTGTGGTATGTATTCCTGAGTTCACAGGGTGGAACAGGGAGACAAAATGGTATATCCTTTGCATACACACAGCAAAGACTGACACAGGGGATGTGCATACAGTAACACAAACACAGTTGGCAATAGACAGATTTGTAAACCTACAGTTCCACTTTAATGTACTATAGTGCTATATACACATGACATGCTCAACATAGATTATATGCATGGGACATAACCCACTACCTCTTGGAACGCAGGCTATTCCTTCCCCAAAGGTGTATTTCAAGGTGAATGACATCAGCAGGCTTTCCAACGTAGGGCAGTGGGGAGTGCAGTGTGTGCGAATGGGCCATAAACCATTCATCTGGAAACGCACACACAACATTCAGTCATACACAGGTTTACATTTAACAGGAACGTGTATACAACTGCTAGATGAATAATGACTTGTACAGTCATGTTACACAGTTATCACAAGAACCACAAACACTATAGTGCTGAGGGATACCAGAAGCAAATGTCTACAGTCATTGACATTTGCACATCATGTGGTATTGGCCAATTGGATGTGTGCTGGGTGGGACAGGCCTCATGATGGGAAGATCTTTGTCACTGTCTGTCACCCTCTTCCACACATCTATGTATGTGTAAGTTTGGCCTATTATAGTGTGTTGTCCTTGGATATATGTGTGTATTCCTATCCGATGTGTGTACAAAGCATGACTGGTGTGCAATTTGGAGTGTGTGCACAAACATCTGCAACTGACAGATATGTATAGTCCACTGTTGTTGCCAGTCATGGACTTCATTTCTCTAAGTGTGGGAGCATGCCCAGTATAACCTTCTGTATTGAATATGTGAATCCATTCCAGGTAGGTTGTACTCCATTGCAGGCTTTTGTGTTCTACACCTACAGCTAGCAACCTGTTTCTGCAGAATATCTGTAGATTGTTTGACAATATGGGGTCACAATGGGCAAAGGATAGTGGGATACTGTAACTAATGGTGTCTGTGCTGCTTCTGCTACATGGTTTTGGTGTTAGCAGAGATATTCAGACATATGTACTGTTTTACACTGTGATGTTTTATGTCATCAACTACTGACAGGTATACATATTTGCTTGCAGTAATTTCCTGAGGAACACATGATGAATGAAGCTGTGTCTAGTATTGTGGTCTGCAGCCTACATATTCTTGCACAATCATGCCATTATGGAGGGGGAGCTGCAGACACTTGCTAATGGGTCTGTGTAAATGGTTCAGCACCAAATTGGTACTGTGATGGCTGAGGATCCCATGCTTGTACATCCATCAACATTATAGTATGGCCGTATCCAGCTGTGGCCATACCTAACAGCTATACAGATTCACACAAGTTACCCAGAGGCAGGGCTCATATTTCTGGTAATTACCCCTTCACATTCTGGTTTGCGAGCAGGTTTGTAGCCACCCATTCCTGTGTTTGCAGGCAGGGATAGTATGTGCACACATATGAGTTTCAGACTTCACACACTCCATGGCATCCATGCTTCTACCCCCCTCTGTTATTCTATCCTCTTTCGAACATTATGCACGCATTATCTGATAAGTATACCTATAGTTATCACTTCATCCCAGCAGTATTTAAGGATTGATCCACAGTTCATGCAGTAGGACATGGTGGACATGCTACTGGGATTTGCCAACATGGCCTTGCATTTGTGTTCTGTGGACTGTGTTATGTTGTTATTTGGGAGTCCATGAGATAACATACATTGGCAGTACGGGTGAGACACAGGCCTTTGACAGAGGACTGTAGGGCATTTGGTAGTGATGCAGGCCATCTGTAGCAGGCTGGTGCATTGTGTCACTCCTACAGTCCCAGGCTGCAAGCCACTATATTCTCCTGTGGTGACAGGGTAGGTGTGCAAGGTCTTAATGTCAATAGTTTTTGTCCTTATTGATCTATTGGTGTGGATGCTGGCAGGGTGCTGCTTACAACTAGGGACACACCTGCATGGGACACATCTTCAGCATGCTGCATTCTGTGGCTATTCCCATACAGAGATGGGGGTCATATTGTACTAATTTCCAGCAGCAGGGATAAAACTTGTGAGATACCTGTGGCTGATGGTGGGTTGAGCTGGGTGCATGTGTGCTATGGAAGTTATTTGCAGCTGACTCACAGATATACATGGGGCATTCCACTTATGCTGGCTTGTGCAGGGACATCAGCAGTTTCTCAGTACTTCATACCTGTGACTTTTGTGGTCTGCCAGTGTTTGGCCAGACAACATCAGTATTTCATACTACACAGCCAACTAATGTGCTGCTAACCTGTATGTACAATTCCAAAGGTGTGTCCATTTCACAGTAACATTTTATACACTCTCTGTCTAGGGTACTTCCACCTGTGTACTGTTCATAGTAAAATAAACACTGTTACAACTGCTAAAGCTGCCAATGGAAGCAAAACAAACTGCAAGGAAAGCTCCTGGAACTCTCGGCAGCCATATTTCCTCCAGCAGCTCTTGCACTATTTCTGCATGCTGTGCAGAGCTTGCTGAATCCTGGGGCCAGTATTTTCAATGCCTACTTTATAGACACCATTGCCAACATTACCACTTCTTTCTCCATGCCCCTCCCTAATATTTCTACTCCTGCAACTACATCATCCCATTCCCCCCCACAACACTCCACTAGCCCCACTAATACCTCTCAGGCCTTGGATCACACCCCTCCAAGCACTAATACCCTAAATTCAACTTCCTTACAACAGTCTCCACATCTTCAGTTTAACTTCTCTCCCATCCCCACCACCTTCATTAAAAATCTTCTGTCAAAATTAAAACCAGGTTCAAACTCCGCCGATAAAATTCCTGCCAAATTCCTAAAAATCTCTGCCGATGTTGTGGCCTACCCCATTAGTATTTTGATCAATAGATTAATTCTTGAATCTCTTTGGAAAAAAGAAATCATCATCCCTCTTCATAAAGGTGGCCCCTCAACTGATGTCTCCAATTTTCGTCCTTTCGCTATACTCTCTCCGATCTCCAAAATCCTTGAAAAATGTGTGCAAAAACAGCTCTTAGACTATCTCCTTACAAACAAGATCCTCTCTTCAGCACAGCATGGCTTCCATCCTGGTCACAGCACAACCACTACATTGATTTCATTCCTAGACATAGTCAACAAAGCTAAGGAATTAGGACACATTGTATCTGCCCTTTTCTTAGATCTGTCAAAAGCATTTGACACCATCTGTCACCCTATCCTCTTATCTCAGCTTTCAAACATAGATTTATCTCCCCATGCAGTCAATTGGTTTCAAAACTATCTCTCCAATAGAGAGCACACTGTCAAGTGGCACAATTTAATTTCCCCCTTTCTTTTCAACCCCGCAAGCCTCCCTCAAGGTTCCATCTTAGGCCTTCTGCTGTTTAATACTTTCATGAATAATCTCCATTTGGCCATTCCACAGGGCTCCCTTGTCCAATATGCAGACGACTCAACCATAGTCTGCTCTGCACTCAATGGAACAATACATTATCAAACACCCAGGCAGCCTTTTCCTCTGTAAAGACATGGTTTCACACTAACCATCTTTCTCTTAACCCCCCAAAAAAAACTAAACATGATTTTCACAAAAATCTTGCTTTTTTCCCACTTTCTGAAAGTTAAGAAAGTTCAGTTACAGATTTGCTGTTCTGAACTGTTTGGAAGTTTCTAGAAGGCCAGTGCTTGCTTGGGCTAAAGGGAAGTCTCTGTGTTCACCAGTGGGAGTGGTTAACACTGAATAGCCTGCCTGTCCCTGGAGGAGTGGTTACTACCTAGAAGCTGTAGTTTTATTGGCCATTTTGGGTCAATTCTAAACTCCTTGATCTGTCTCTCTTAAAACCCAGCTGCCTCATGGTTTTGGTGTCTTTTCAGGCTTGCTAGTTGTTGCTGAAGCACCTACCAAGGGGAGAAAATGCTGAGAGAAGAAAATGAGCCACTTTTGTGATTTTAAGTATTTTCTTCTGGTTTTTGGTAAGTTTTACTGCTTTGCCGCCTACTTTTTGGCATTTTCTGGCTTGCTAAAGTTTATATCTGTAACAGTAACAGTACTTGGAACACATCTAGAGCCTATTTACTGCATTTCCTGTGTTGCACTTTATTTAAAATAGTTTTTTCTCTAAAAAGTGCATTTTACCTGATTTTGGCCAAGCACTCAAGTGTGGGGTCATTTATTGCACTGTTGTGATTATTTTGCTGCTTGTGTATCTCTGCTACCTTTAAACTAAAACAAAAAGAAAAAAAAAATCTTGCTTTCTTCCCACTTTCAGAAAGTTCAGTTACAGATTTGCTGTTCTGAACTGTTTGGAAGTTTCTAGAAGGCCAGTGCTTGCTTGGGCTAAAGGGAAGTCTCTGTGTTCACCAGTGGGAGTGGTTAACACTGAACAGCCTGCCTGTCCCTGGAGGAGCGGTTACTACCTAGAAGCTGTGGTTTTATTGGCCATTTTTGGGTCAATTCTAAATTCCTTGATCTGTCTCTCTTAAAACCCAGCTGCCTCATGGTTTTGGCATCTTTTCAGGCTTACTAGTTATTGCTGAAGCACCTACCAAGGGGAGAAAATGCTGAGAGAAGAAAAGGAGCCACTTTTGTGATTTTAAGTATTTTCTTCTGATTTTTTGTTGTTTTACTGCTTTGTCGCCTACTTTTTGGCATTTTCCGGCTTGCTAATGTTTATATCTGTAACAGTAACAGTACTTGGGACACATCTAGATTCTGTTTACTGCATTTCCTGTGTTGCACTTAATTTAAAATCATTTTTTTCTCTAAAAACTGCATTTTACCTGATTTTGGCCTAGCACTCAAGTGTGGGGTCATTTTTTGCACTGTTGTGATTATTTTGCTGCTTGTGTATCTCTGCTACCTTTAAACTACAACAAAAAGAAAAAAAAAATCTTGCTTTTTTCCCACTTTCTGAAAGCTAAGAAAGTTCACTTACAGATTTGCTGTTCTGAACTGTTTGGAAGTTTCTAGAAGGCCAGTGCTTGCTTGGGCTAAAGGGAAGTCTCTGTGTTCACCAGTGGAAGTGGTTAACACTGAACTGCCTGCCTGTCTCTGGAGGAGTGGTTACTACCTAGAAGCTGTAGTTTTATTGGCCATTTTGGGTTAATTCTAAACTCCTTGATCTCTCTCTCTTAAAACCCTACAACTCTCTTTCTGCACTTTTTACGCACTGAGCAGCGTCGGGCAACACCGCCTAAACAGATTTAAACTATTCCAGGCTTCACAAAGTCTACTCTTCACTTTTTCCCTTAGAACTGTTCAAACTCTCAAAGTAATCACTCTATTCTCTTTCTAAAGCCCTGCACTTGCTCAGCTCTTATAAGGAAACACTAACTAACTAAAGCACAACACCCTCCTCGACTTCTCATAAGTATTAGGCTCCTGATTGGTCCTTCCTGATCAAGTGAAAAATCAGTTCCCTTCCCTAATCTGATCAGTAAAAAAACAGTTCCCTATTCTAATCTGGTATTTACAAGGGTCAGTTTCAAGGTTACTCTCCAGTCCAGCTGGCGAATCTGGGAATTTTGAGGCAATGTTACAATTGCCTTATGTACACAGACAACCCTCTCCTCCTTCCAACAAACTCTAATACATGTGAGAGATGCAGTTACACAGCTGAACTGGAGGCAGAGCTCTCTCAACCCAAGACTGGCACAGTCAGTCAGGAGGAAAAGGTAACCACCCACACCACAAATCCAGTCTCACACAGACCTATTGCATCTGCATACCCAACACATAAACACACAAAAACATACTCGGAGGCTCTAAATAAAAATCTGCCTAAACAGCAAAGACCTCCTAAGCAGATATCCAAGCAACAGCCACCCCTCAACAATACCCATGAATCACATAGCTCACAAAATCAGTGTGCCTCACAGTCACACCCCTTAAGGCCAAACAACACACCAAATACACTTGTTGTAGGGGACTCTATTGTCCGGCACACTGACGTCCCTCTCACCAGACTGAACAAGGAGAAGGTCACTGTAAGCTGCCTGTCGGGTGCCAGAATCTGCCACATAACGCAAGCACTCAGGTCACTCCAAAGCAAGTACAAGTATGATTTTGTCATTGTCCATGCTGGTATGAATGACCTGAGACGTACCTCCCTGGACTACATGAAAAGAGAGATAGAGGAGCTCTCTGACCACGTAGCCCAGGTTGGTATGACCCTGACCTTGAGTAGCATTTTGCCCTCACCAAGAATGATGCCACAGTATAAAGACAAAATGATCAGTTTCAACAATTGGCTAAAGTATTAGTGTCATTCAAAGGGGGTCCAGTGTCTGTCAGCCTGGGATGACATGCTCGACAAGCCACATTGCTTCACTAGGGATGGCTTGCACCTGTCACCCTTAGGCTTTCGTATACTGGCCAAGGCTCTTGCCACCCCCATAGTGCCTTTTTTAGGCAAGGCTCAAAGGACAAACCCACCTCCATAGACAACCCAAGGATAAAAAAACTAAAGGTAATGCTACTCAATGCCAGAAGTCTAAACCTCAAGATGCACGCACTCGAGGCTCTCCTCAGTATGGAGAAAATTGATATCTGTGCAGTAACAGAAACCTGGTTCAAGGCTCCTGAGAGCACCCCAGAACTACCAGGTTATAACTCATATCATGCGTTTCAGCCCCAAAACTCAGACCAAAGCACAAAAGGAGGGGAGTATCTATATTCATCAAAGATACCTACACCTCCAGGTTAGTGGCACTGCACGAAGCATTGGAAACCATCCATGTGCAACTAACAGCGGGCAAAACTGCCTTTCAGTTTGTAACCTGCTACAGAACACCCTCCCTATTACAGGAACCCCACTTGGCATTCCTGAGAACACTGGAGAATATGAAGGTCTCTCCAAACACTATGTCATTGGGTGACTTCAACTACCCAAACATTGATTGGGAAAACTACTCAAGTCCAAACACCCTTGCCCAATGGTTCCTTGAATTTATAAACTATAACGCAATGGAACAACTGATCACCACTCCCACAAGAGGGAACAACATATTGGACCTGGTCATCACCAACATGGGGACTCTATGTTCCACACCAGAGGTAAACCTCTCATTGGTAAGATCAGACCATAAACAAATTTCCCTGGACATCCATATCCTGTCCCCACCCCCAGCCAAGGAAATCACTGTAAAGAATTTCTCAAAAGCCAACTTTGCACTTCTCAAGACTGAGGTGGAATCCTTGAAAGCCCCTGGGCCAGAGGATAATACAGCCCAATCCGCAGAATCCTTTACAAATGCATTCTATGAGCACCTGCAGGAATGTATGGATCATGCTATCCCAAATAAAACCAAGACTCACTCCTCCAAAAACAGGAGACTGGTCTGGTGGACCCTGGCCATAAATAAGCTATACAACAGAAGGAGGAAGCTACTACATGACAGAGCAAAATCCCAAAAAGGGAAGACATCTCTGATCAGTATTAGCAAGAAACTTTGATCCCTCATAAAATCATCAAAGGCCAGTTTCGAAAGAAAATTGCCCTAGACACTAAAGATAATCACAAGGCCTTCTATAGTTATGTCAGGAACATGGGCGGAAACTCTCAGATATGCTCTGAATTGTTGCATAACGGTACAAAATATACCAAACCTACAGACATAGCCAACATCCTGGCAGACAGATTCAGTGCAAACTTCTCCCCCCCCCCCCCAAAGGAGCAAATGCCTATCCCAACTGAATGTAACCTCCCTGACATCACAGATGCACAGGTGAAAGCTGCCCTCTCCAAAGCAAAAAACACAGCATCTATGGGACCGGACGGTGTCTCAGGATGTGTCTTACATGAGCTCCAAGAAGAACTGAACCCTCACATTAAGTCACTGTTCAAACTTAGCCTTACTACAGGATATGTACCCAAAGAATGGCGTACAGCTACAGTGGTCCCACTCCACAAAGGTGGTGCCTGGAAACTATCACCCCATAAGCCTGACTAGTCTAGTCTGTAAAGCTATGGAGTGTATTATCATGGAACTCATAAATAAAGACATTGGGAGCCTCCAGACACTGGACCCTACCCAATTCGGCTTTGTTAAGGGCAGATCTTGCGTCTTAAACCTAGTTGATTTCTTTGAAACAGTTACCAAAGCCATAGATGAGGGCAAGGTAGTCCACACAGCCTACCTGGACCTCTCAAAAGCCTTCGACACAATACCCCACTCGGGCATCATAAATAAGCTTACCAGCTTAAATATCAACCCCTATATCACAAGATGGGTTTCAAACTGGCTCAGAGATAGAACCCACATGGTCAGAATCACAGGTGCCATGTCCGAATCCAAACCATTTGCAAGTGGCATCCCACAGGGCTCAGATCTGGGACCTCTCTTGTTTGGTATATACTTCTCTGAGGTTCAGGCTAACACGGGGGGATTATGGCTGACAAAGTTCACAGATGACTGCAAACTGGGGGCCATAATCGAATCTCCAGCTGACACAAGCATCCTCCAAAAGGGTCTCACAGAGATGGATGCTTGGTGCCAGAGCCATGGCCTCAAGCTAAATGCTAAAAAGTGCATAGTCATCCCCTTTGAGAAAAACAAGGTGCCCACAAATTACCACATAGGTGGTAATCCATTTAGTATGGAAGAAGTAATTAGACATTTGGGGACCAACGTAGATAGTAATCCCTCCCTTGATAATCACATTGCCAAAGTGGTTAGAAAGACCTTCTATATAACCCACCTTATCACGAAAGGGTTTGCATCTAGATCAAGAGAGGTCATTGTGCCCCTCTACTCGTCACTCATCAGGCTCATAATTAAATACAATGCCCCTTTTGGGATGTACCTTACCCGACACCTGCAGCAACTGGAGAGACCCCAAAAGTACCTCACCAAGAGAATCATGGGCTACAAACAGATGTCCTATGCAGCTCAACTAAAGAAACTCCAGCTCTGCTCAGTTGCTTACCGTCTACTCAGAGGCAATCTATGCCTGACGTACAAAGCCATGTCAAACCCAGAATTAATGGACATGTTCCACCTCAAAAAATCCAAGTCCCTTAGAGCTACACACTCCAGGGACCTAAACCTCAGCACAAAAATAAATAGGACATGCTGGAGGGACAGATTCATTTCCCAGAGGCTCCCCTCACTCTGGAATAGAATCCCAGTTCATGTTAGACATAGCCCCTCGCTGACCCTCTTCAAGCGAAATCTGGACGTGTGGATGGAAAATCGCAAATTCACCCCTGGGATCTCTTCTGTGTCCCTGCTAGACAGAGGCACAGTAAACTAATCTTAAAAGGGTACCTTCTGTGACCTACTTTACAGAGGCACAGTAGGCTAATCTAATAGGGAGGCGGAAGCCAAATACACTCTGGCTAGGCTTATAAATGCCCTAGGGCAGATAGCCTAGTATCTACCTATGAACCTAAGAGACAATCCCATATAAATAAACCCAACCTCAACATTTACTCACTCAACGCTACAAAAATTGAGCTAGTGGCCCACACCAAATTGCTAGGAGTATTAATAGATGAAAAGCTCAGATTTCATTTGCATATTCAAAATAGTATATCTAAGACCCAAAAGAAGCTAGGGTTGCTCTATAGGAATAGTAAGTTCCTCTCCCTCCCATTTAAACTAACTCCAGCACAAGCATACCTGCTGCCTTCTCTAACATACATTGCTCCACTGTTCACTCATCTGCAGTCATCCATACAATCAAAATTAGATATATGCTATAACAAGATCACTAAATTCGCTATGAACACCACCACTCTACTCATCGCTACATTACCCTAAAAAAGTTACAATGACCCGAACTTCCCCATTACTTACTATTCCTCCAGCTTACAATTACTCACAAACTTATTTATAAACCACAACTTTGCTCTGCACTAAACTCACTACTCATCATCTATAACCCCACTAGGCCACTATGATCTGAACAACAGCAGCTTCTTCAAGTCCTTAAACCAAGATTACCTGCAGGACAGCTATTATACTCATGGACCATGGCCAAAAAATGGAATTCCCTGCCTACAGCCATCTGCATTCAACATAATCCTAGCAACTTTAAAACTTCTCTTCAAAAACCACTTCCTCTCCAATTGGATTTGTTACCGCTCTGTTTCCTCCTCTGCCATTACTTAATTTGTCCACTGAACTTGGTCAGTCCTTCTCTAGTCCCAGCTAGATTTTTTTGGATCTCCGCACTAATATAACCTATCTTCTGTCAAACTCCTTCTTAAACCACCCTTTATATTTCAACCCTCCCACATCTCCTAGACAACTACTACCTTTTATTTACTCATCACTAACATTCAGCCTATTCACAATTTATAGTCCATGTATTCCTTGTATTTGTCTAATGCCCCATGGATATTGCTCAAACCAATACTCCATTTTTGTAAATACTGTACCTATTTACTTGTAAATATGATCCTTATGCATCTGTTTGATCATTTTGTATAATTTTCAAGCAACTTTACTTTGTGTAAATATTGTAAACTGTCTTTAGAATCTATTATGTTTGCTTATGTATAACTTTTTTCCTCCTCGGGCCTCCACTGAAAATGGGGTTTTCCTGGCCCAGTGGACTTTCCCAGTAATCAAATGCCAATAAATAAATAACTACAGAAGAAACCAGTTTGCCATGGTATACTGTTGGTGAATTTTAGGAGAGGTGTGTTAGTGTTATGTTGTGGTGTGAAACCACGCTGGGTGGGGTAAGGATGCCGTTTATTTGTAAATGAACCACTAATTGATTATGAATGCCTTTTTCAAGGATTTCTGAAAGGGGGGAGAGAATGGCAATGGGTGTAAAGTGGCTATATCATTGGAGTTACTTCCCTTCTGAAGTGGGATGATGTGAGATTGTTTTCCATATTTGCTGAGATATGTGATTGCTGAATAGATCTGTTTATGGTAATGGAAACTGGAAAATAGTCAAAAATGAGCAAACAAACTTGTAAAAATGTGTAGAAACAGGCAACCTGATGTCCAGATAGTCAATACTAACCACAGGAAACAAAGTCCAAGTTTCTTCTTTAACGTAAAAGTATTTTATTTTTCAAAAAGACAACGTTTTCGCCGTGACCCCTGTCACAGCTTCCTCAGAAGAAGACAAGTAAAACAGCTAAACTGGTCTGTTCAAATACTCAGTTAACAGGAAGTGACAAATAATTGCACTTCCTGCACTAATTTGACTCAATAAAAATAATGAATAAAATCATGAATAATCATAAAACTCCATTGAATTATCTATAAATATTGTATGATAAAAACAACATAAAATATTCTTACTAGTGCATTTACATTAACATTGTAAAAATTATGCATTAAACCCACAAAATAATGTGCATATAGGCATTACCTAAAGTAGCTCCTTAGTTTAAGAACACATGAAATGTTACAGTTCTCATTGAGGCCATCTAGCCTAAATGCATCTAAATTCAACTGCCATAAAAGTTCGACACACTCAAGAACTATCTGAAAGGGGCCTCCCTATCGGTTAAAGGTACTTGATCAATACCCATAAAACAAAAAGAGTGGTCAGGGTTACTGCTAACATGTTTTGCTAAGGCATTCTCTAAAAGAGGTTTTTTTAGCATAAAGGTGCTGGTATATTCTCTCTTTTAGTTTACGATTGGTTTTTCCTATGTAAAAGGAAGGGCAGGAATTACACAAAGCAATGTACACCACTGACTTTGAATCACAAGTAATCCTCTGCTTAATGTTGTATTTTTTATTCCTAACTATAAAGGAATTTCCAGTTCTCATCACTTTACACATGTTGCAGCATCCACATTTAAATGAACCTCTAGGTCTTATGTGACCATAAGTGTTAGAAGTATGCTGTAAAAGTTCTTTCAAATTATTACTTCTCCTGTAAATTACATAGGGCGCTGACCTAACTTGTCAATCAAGTTAACGGAATTAATAACTAGTGGCCAGTTTTTAAGATAATGGCCCAAATTCCTGTTGAATTCAAGTTAAATTGAGTTATAAAACTTAAAGAAAAGTTTCTCTGCTGATTTAGTAAGGAATTTTGGTGTGCTAATTCATTATCATTAGTAGACCTACCTACATTAGATTGATCAAGTAGTGGTTTATACAACCCTTTTGTTCTTTTAGTGTCAACTTCATTTATAAGCCCTTCTAAAAGAGGGACAGGGTATCCAGCGGTTTATAAACATACCTTTCAAAAATTGGCACTCAGCTTTAAAATCGCTGTAAGTGCTACACATCCTACCTGCACGTACCAGTTGTCCTTTGACAATAGATTTTTTCTGCCTAGGTGGATGTAGACTAGTGTAGTGCAGGAAAGAGTTGCAGTACGTCTGTTTCCTGAAAATGCCAGACAAATAAATCTCTTCATCTACTTCTTTAGTTAGTCTCACGTCCAAGTAGTCTGTTTCTATTGTTGAAAACCTATAAGTAAATTTTAACCATTGTGTAGAATTGTTCAAATAGTCTACAAAAGTTTTGCTTCAACTTCATTCCCTTTAAAAGGATAAATATGTCGTCCAAAAACCTAGTGTAATATTTTATCTTCTGCATTACAGTTTCATTAGATAGTATATAAAGGTTTTCCCAAAGGCTACAAACAGGTTAGCCACACTGGCTCCATAAGGGAGCCCATGGCTATTCCACATTTTGTAAATAGAATTTATGTTCAAAAACAAAAAGTTTGATGACAGTACTATGCTCAACAGTTCTGTTACAACATCAATCTCCACTTGTGGTGCATTTAAGTCTTTAAGAAGCAGTTGAATCCATTCAACTGCCTCATTGTGAGGATGGATGTATATAAATCAATGACATCCACAGTCAAAAAGTTACACTCAAGGTCAAACTTAATACTGTTGATATCACGTAAGAAAGACCAGGAGTCTTTGCAAATAGTAGGTATTTTCTTTACATATTTTGATAGAATACTATCTATCAATTTTGAACAGGGTAGGTCATAGAAGACCTACCATCTATTAATGCCCTCATGGGAGGATTCTTTTGGTCTTTGTGTATCTTGGGTATTCCGAACATTACAGGCAACTTTGGCTGAATGATGTCAATATAGTTGTATGTCTCTAAGTCTATTTTGCCTGCTAGGGAAAGGTCAGGAAATACCCAGATGCGACCTTGAACTACATTAATCTCATTAAGGGAAGAAGTAACATAGGCATCAGATGATAACACTTGCATCATTTTTCTGTGTATTGAGCGTTGTCGAACACTACCAAGCCCCTCCTTTGTCAGGTTTCAAAAACCTGACAGTTAAAACCCAGGTTTTTAGCCATTCACGTTGTGCAAGTGAAATATTCATCTCATTCAAAGTACTACTTGGTTTTGTGTAGAAAAAGATGTCTTATATCTAATTCACACATTTGTTCAAATAGTAATAAATTTTGTTGTGTAGGAGGGTTAAAAACGCTAGTCAGTTTCAATTTGTCATTAACATTTGTTGTTTCATTGTTAAAATATAATTTTAAATTTAACTGCGTATGTAGCATTTCAGATCAATCAAAACTTTAGCTAAACTTCCATAGGTACTTGGAATAAAAGTGTATCCAAGAGCTAACAATTCAACTAGGTCAGAATCTAGTTCCAAAGATGAAAAGTTATAGATAGTAAAATCTTTCCTTGTGTTAGTATATATAACAGGGCCTTGCAAAAAATCCCTCGGACCTATGGGAGAAACATTGTCTGTTAACGTTTCCTCCAATACACATTCCCCCCTTGTTTCTTCTGTTGGTTCCCTAAAAAAACTTTATCATTAGGGAGCTCTAAAGGAACCTGCTTATTCTGGTCAGTTCTGCCTGGTCCTCTTTGGTTCTTATAATTGTAGTTAACAGCTGTGGACCCTTTTAACCTATTACTTCTTCTAACTTCCTGTCTAGGTGTATTAGTAAGGTGTTCACCATTTTCACCTTCCAACGAAATTAATTCAGCATTAACAGAAGTAGAAGGCCCATTTAAACCAACAGTATTGGACCCTGCACTTGGAATGTTCAAATGGGAATATGCTTGGTTAGAAAAATAAGCTGTTCTATCCCTTACTAACTTCTTATTTTTGTTAATTTTAATTTAAGTAACAATGCATCAATGCTAGAAAAATACGGTCGTAGTCATATTTAAACTGCAAAAAGAAGTATTAATTTTGATTTCTTCATCCAAAACATTCACTTCAGAAATAAGAGACAAGATATGCATATCATAATGTTTAACTATCACGTTTAGCAATTGTAACCCCTGTTCCTGAAACAAACATTTCAATTCTGAAAAATACACTTGGTCCAACAGTAGTCCAGAAGGAGTAAAGTTGTTCCTAAGGCCTTTTGGAACCAGTTTCTCATTTAAACATTGCCTAAAATAAGCAGCTTCCAGCTGCAGTTTTTTTAATTTAAGCAACTTAATGTCAAGTACCTTTAGCGGTCACTAAACCGGTTGTTGTCGTTTTCTAGAACAGGAAAAGAGCTGGCAGTTGACCCAGTGTTAGCGCCTGACAAAAGCAACGGGTTCTCTTTGTTAATCCAGTCGTTCAAGGTTCGGCGTTCCTCCACTGGCTCCGTCCTATGCTCCTCATTTAAGTTAGATGCTGGTGGTGTAATTGGATTAGCATTAGTTCCTACAGCATGACTAGTAGAAGGGATCCGAAGATGCATGGAGTTGAAGGAAACAAGTCCGTTTCCCTACTGGTAGAAGCAGTAGCGTTTTGAACAACAGAACTTCCTGCCTGTTGTTTATTTGGTCGAGGAGGCAGTCCTCTAAGCTGTTGTGCTGCAGGAAGTAACGTAGCAGACCCTTCCGAGTCAGAAACTGAAACAACATTCTGGTTTACAATAGTTTCAGACTTTTCTTTTCTGTAAAAAGTTGGAAGTTGCTCTAAAACATCCATACGAACATGTAAAGCTTCCAATTTTTGTGAGATGGAAGCCTATAAAGAGAATAAGTCTGTTTGACTTGATTTTTCAAAAGTAGCTGTTAGACAAAGGTTAGGACTAACAGGACTGGCAGGAGTGCCTGAATCCATGGCAATCAACAAACAGTCAAAAATGAGCAAACAAACTTGTAAAAATGTGTAGAAACAGGCAACCTGATGTCCAGATAGTCAATACTAACCACAGGAAACAAAGTCCAAGTTTCTTCTTTAACGTAAAAGTATTTTATTTTTCAAAAAGACAACGTTTTCGCGTGACCCTGTCACAGCTTCCTCAGAAGAAGACAAGTAAAACAGCTAAACTGGTCTGTTCAAATACTCAGTTAACAGGAAGTGACAAATAATTGCACTTCCTGCACTAATTTGACTCAATAAAAATAATGAATAAAATCATGAATAATCATAAAACTCCATTGAATTATCTATAAATATTGTATGATAAAAACAACATAAAAATATTCTTACTAGTGCATTTACATTAACATTGTAAAAATTATGCATTAAACCCACAAAATAATGTGCATATAGGCATTACCTAAAGTAGCTCCTTAGTTTAAGAACACATGAAATGTTACAGTTCTCATTGAGGCCATCTAGCCTAAATGCATCTAAATTCAACTGCCATAAAAGTTCGACACACTCAAGAACTATCTGAAAGGGGCCTCCCTATCGGTTAAAGGTACTTGATCAATACCCATAAAACAAAAAGAGTGGTCAGGGTTACTGCTAACATGTTTTGCTAAGGCATTCTCTAAAAGAGGTTTTTTTATAGCATAAAGGTGCTGGTATATTCTCTCTTTTAGTTTACGATTGGTTTTTCCTATGTAAAAGGAAGGGCAGGAATTACACAAAGCAATGTACACCACTGACTTTGAATCACAAGTAATCCTCTGCTTAATGTTGTATTTTTATTCCTAACTATAAAGGAATTTCCAGTTCTCATCACTTTACACATGTTGCAGCATCCACATTTAAATGAACCTCTAG
This sequence comes from Protopterus annectens, assembly GCF_019279795.1. Classification (NCBI taxonomy): domain Eukaryota; kingdom Metazoa; phylum Chordata; order Ceratodontiformes; family Protopteridae; genus Protopterus; species Protopterus annectens. Next base: position 1,115,298,970 of record NC_056731.1, on the reverse strand, counting down.
GTCTTATGTGACCATAAGTGTTAGAAGTATGCTGTAAAAGTTCTTTCAAATTATTACTTCTCCTGTAAATTACATAGGGGCGCTGACCTAACTTGTCAATCAAGTTAACGGAATTAATAACTAGTGGCCAGTCTCTTACGATAATGGCCCAAATTCCTGTTGAATTCAAGTTAAATTGAGTTATAAAACTTAAAGAAAAGTTTCTCTGCTGATTTAGTAAGGAATTTTGGTGTGCTAATTCATTATCATTAGTAGACCTACCTACATTAGATTGATCAAGTAGTGGTTTATACAACCCTTTTGTTCTTTTAGTGTCAACTTCATTTATAAGCCCTTCTAAAAGAGGGACAGGGTATCCGCGGTTTATAAACATACCTTTCAAAAATTGGCACTCAGCTTTAAAATCGCTGTAAGTGCTACACATCCTACCTGCACGTACCAGTTGTCCTTTGACAATAGATTTTTTCTGCCTAGGTGGATGTAGACTAGTGTAGTGCAGGAAAGAGTTGCAGTACGTCTGTTTCCTGGGTCCAGGGGTCACGGCGAAAACGTTGTCTTTTTGAAAAATAAAATACTTTTACGTTAAAGAAGAAACTTGGACTTTGTTTCCTGTGTTTAGTATTGACTATCTGGAAACTGGAAAATAAATAAATTGAGTTGCCCACTATTTTTAGGAAATCACCATAAATTTCATTTGGAGCTAGTGTAGTCAGTTTAATTTGTTTGAGACATTTCTTGATTGTTGTGGTAGATATTGGTAGAAAGGACAACAAATGAGTATTAATGGAATTGGGAGGTAAGAGTAAGCAAGATGCAATCAGATGAGTAAAGGAGGTTGATTTGTATATAGTTTGGTTGTGAAGTAGTTTAGTGATGCTACAGATACACTCATCACTGGAAGTGTTAACTGCTTCTTCTGATGAGCAGTAGGGTTGGGGTTTGGTTGCCCATTTGAGCCAGAGTGTAGCATTTTAGATACTGTGGCCTAGAGTTGTCTAGAATTTTTGTAGCATCTATTCCACAAATTGGAGTAATAACTTTTCTTTGTCGAGTCTGATCTGACATTTGACTTCATTTTGTATGTGTTTATATTACTGAAGATTGTTTTCTGTTTTATTATTGAACAATGCCTTCTAGGATTTTCTCTATTCTTCATTAATTTCCTAGTTGTAGGAGTAAGCCATGGATCAGGATTGTTTTTTACTCTTTTAAGCCTGGGGGGAGGCATGCCATTTAGTAGTGGTTTACTATCATTTTACTGAATCACACTCAGTCAAGTCATCATATCATGGATTCACTTCCACGAAAAGTTATAATGCCGAATTCCAGTATACCTGAAATAAATACCATATGTGAAATTCCCACTGCTCTGGGCCTAGGAACAAGCGTTAACATGGGTCAAAAAGGGGGCAAGATTTGTCAACTGGAATTATCAGTGTTCAGCACTTTCATCATTCAGTTTTTGGGCTTTGTTCAATTTGGATTTGGATGAGTATGATTCAGTAAAATGATAACATTTATGGAACTACTAAATGGTTTACTAAACTAGACAGCAGCATTATCTATCCCTAAGATTTTTAGGATGCTCCAGTTTTGCGATTGTAGTGAGGTGTTAAACAGTTCTGGATCAAAGTTGTTCATGCTGTGAGATTTTTTTGTGTGTTCCCTGGGAAATGTATGCCATTCTCTTGTGACATACATTGGCAGATGGTCACTAAGTTTGCTTGCTAAAGTGCTGTGGGAGCTTATATTGTTAGGGTGAATTGTTAATAACCAGCCTGTAGTTTTTACCATCAGTGATAAACTGGGATAAATTGTATAGGTTTATACTAGAGATAGTTATCTCTGAGGTGAGAATAACATCATCTAGTATAATTATCCCTGTGCGTACATTGTGAGAAAGCCAGGATAGGATGTCATCCAATGTGTTGATATTATCTCCAGGTGAGATATACAGGGCTGCCATACATATTGTTTTATGTACATTTAGTTTTAGGTTACTTAGAATTAGTTTGTCATTGCGAAAGGAGGGTATGGTAGATGGGAAAGGAGACAGGTTTATGCTGCTCTGGTACATTATTGCTGCTCCTCCTGACTTTTTAGTTTAATCTGTCAGCTCCAAAGATGTTAAAGCTGGGGGGAATTGGGGGGAAGTATTTATGTCTGTGTAACTGATTTTACATTTTAGCCAGGATTCTGTTATTGCTAATATATCAGGGGAGTGATATTGTATCCATATGTGTAGTTCTGGAATTTTGTTTCTGAGGTTCATATGGAAGAGATTTTTTTGTTGCTATTTCTTATTCTATGGGGAGAGGAACTTAGGTTATTAGGCAGGGTTGATAAATTATATGTGGAGGAACATAACTGCATGGCAGAGATACTAATGGAATAGTTAAGGAGAACTTGCTGCATGTTCCATAATGAAACACACTGCCACACCAGAAGCTGATGAGGAATGTTGCAGTAGACCACTTAGAAATAACGGGTTCAGGCGCCTAGGCAGCGAGACATTTCCCAGCAATACATTTTGGCTGGGGACACATGGCTGAAATGACATTCAGCTGCAGAGAAATATGGCTGTTTGCAAATTCCCTGTGGGCAAAGAGAAGAATGTGTTGTCATACCTACAACTTCAATAACCAAATTCACAGGGGGAAAACAAACAGCCATATTTCTCTGCAGCTGAATGTCACTTCCGCCATGTGTCCCCAGCCAAAATGTATCGCAGGGAAATGTCTCGCTGCCTAGGTGCCTGAACCCAGAAATAACTATTAAAGTACTGTTGAGGGTGTGGTATTATGGTGTAGTCACAAAATGATGGACTGACATCAGCATTTTAATGCTTTTGAGAGCAGAGGCATGGAATTCTAAAGGAGTAGATACTGGTCCATGTATTCAGCAGAGGAGAATGCTTTCTTAAACACTAACATTCATAACTATCATTGTGTAATTTTGATGGTGTATAATAAAGCCTAAAAGAATATTAACCAAATATGTTTAAAATATTGTACTGTGCCAGTAAAAGTAAGATATCTACAAATGTAAACAAGAAAAAAATATGCAATTTATCTTATTTTATCTTTCAGAATGTTGATCTGTTTTAAAAAAAAGACAATACAATGCAAAATGCTTACATTACATTGTAAGGGGGTGCGGTCAGAATATTTCATGCCAAATGTTATTTTATTTTATACATATATGTTGTTCTGTCTTTCGGCTTTTCACAGTTAGGGGTCACCACAGCAGAACTCCGGTCCGCTAATGATTGGCAGTAGATTTTTACGTGCCGAGTTGCCAGCTGTGACGCACAATCTTGAACGAAGGTACGCCCATTCATGCATGTCTCTACATAGAAGACGCTTTAGCTGAGAATTGAACAGGACAACGTCTTACTGTGGGGCGACAACGCTACCGCAGCACCACCACCTATATATATATATATATATATATATATATATATATATATATATATATATATATTATAATAGATTCAATATATTGTATAATAGACTCATTCATTTTGGTAGGTGCTACTTGTACAATGTTGGATTGTCTGGTACATAGTCCCCGGGATTCAGCAAGTTCTGCAGGAATAGTGCAGGAGCTGCTGGAGGCAATATGGCCACCGAGAGATCCAGGAACAAGCTTCCGGGATGTGCACGAGTGCCCCTGCACTATTACTGCACGGACACAGCTCCTGTATCCAAATTCCCGCATTTGCAGGTGAAAAACATGCAAATGAGGTGAATTTGCAATCCAGGAAGCTGACAGCCAGCCGTGCAGGACTAGTGTAGTCTGCAGAAATGTAATCAGTTAGTAACTGAGTACATTTCTGCAAACTACAAAATGGAGCCATGACAGCTCCAAATAAAGGGTGTATATAATGTGGAAAGCATGCCAATGGCCAAATATATGGCCATTGGCATGGAAAACAGTTGCAAAAAAAAATAACTTTTTTTTTTTTAGCAGATTTTGGCTGTTTAAGCATAGGGTAGCGGCAAGCAAATGGGATCTGGCTGAAAATGAAAAAAAAAAAACTTGAAATAAGCATTCTATTCAAAATCCCAATTTTGCCATTATACTCAATGGCAGGCAGAAGACAACACGGCCAGTGAAGAGTGGCTGCTAAGGGGGAAGGCTCAGTGTCAGATTTGTAACTAAGCATTAGCAGGCAATCCTATGCAAATGAGGGGAATGATACTGAATCTCAGATCCCCCCTCATGGCTAGCCTGCACCCAACCGTGTAGGTGCAGGAAGACCATAGTGCAAGCCTAAGAGCTAGCTGACATCATAGAGGGCTGTGTCAGGCATACTGTAAGCTTATTGGAGCCCCATGGCTTGGGTTTGCCCTTAGCGTAGCAGAGCTAATCAAGAGGGGGTGTCTGAAGCTGCCAAGCACTCTTTACATTGCCTAAGTGGCTGTGTGTGCCACACACCATGTTTTAAAGGAAAAAAAAAGTGCACATCTGAGCACTGTGTTTGTGTGGTGCACCCCTGGGCTTAAACAGGAAGACAATGGGAAGGGAAAACAGCAGTAGGAAGGTAATCAATGAGAACTAGCATAGCTGGCAGGTGAAATGTATCAGAATCAGTCAATTACACCAGCAGCAGCCCAGCCCAGCACAGCACACCACTATAAACTATGCAAACACCTTTCCCTCTGGTTTTTCCCACAAACTCTACACCGCCAGTGTACACATGTGGGGAAATTTTACCAAACAAAAGCAACAAAATGATAGGGGCTGCAGCAGCTACCATAAATCAACATGTGGAAGAGGCTGAGGGTGGTGAGGATGAGAATGCCGATGACCAGCACACAGTGAGGAGAAGGAGAAGACTGTACAGACCCAGGGTAACCTACCAGGGGATACATGAGCTGGAGATAGTGGAGTGCTATAGGGTGGACACGGACATCCTACAGCAAGTTGTTGACCTATGCCGGCCACACCTCACACATAGAACCAACAGAGGGGAACCCATCCCAGTGGATACCAAGGTATGTGTAGGCCTAAGAATACGAGCCACAGGTACCTTCCAAAGGCCAACTGGGGATATCACGGGGATCTCCTAGACATCAGCATCCAGGGTACTCCACCAGTTCCTGGATGCCATATCAGCACATGCCGGTGAGCACGTATATTTTTACAATAGCCATGAGGCATTGATCAGCAATATGCATCTCTTCCACCAAATAGCAGAATACCCTGAGGTAGTGGGGCTATAGACTGCATGGACATATGCATCAAAGCACCACCTGGTGAGAGGGGTAGGGTCTACATCAACTGCAAGGGCTTCCCCTCATTCAACTGTCAGGTTGTGTGTGATGCCCAGAGCATTATAATGAATGTGTGTGCTGGCTGACCTGGAAGCTATCACGACTCCCACATCTGGCATATGATGCAGGTGTACCAGAGATATGCCAAGGGGAAAAATCCCTTATGGCCACCTAGTGGGGGATGATGGTTATGCACTTGAGCGGTGGCTGATTACACCCATCAGAAATGCACATACACCCGAACAAGAACTCCATAATGAGGCACACACACAGACTAGCATCATGATAGAGTGTGTGTTTGGGATGCTCAAGTCATGGTTCCAGTGCCTGGACACATCTGGTGGAGCCTTGCAGTACTCACCAGCTACATGTACCCAAATTGTCATCATATGTGCCATGCTACACAATATGATCCTGCGGAAACAGCTGCAGCAGGAACAGCACGGGGCAGGGCTACACAGCCCCCCACCATTACCAAGGCCTGCACAGGTCAAAGTGACTCAGAGGAGGAACAACCTGAGCCTGCCCCAATAGGCAGAAGGAGGCGTGCCCAGTATGCCCAGGCAACACATAGCACATACACTGACATGGTAGGAACCCAGGGAATGACACCTCTCTCTGACTCGCATATACAGTAAAAGCGATGCCAAATATGACACTACCTGTGCTTAACCATGTATAGGGAGTATACTATGTGCATCCGACATAGTCAGCCCTCCAGCAACATCCTCAATACTGGCACAACCACAAGGTAAGTCACGCTCCCTATTAATTGCTGAATGGAGTAGTATGTGTTGTTAATTGTATCTATGGTATGGCTGTGAGCATGCAAGGGAATTGGGTGGCTGAATGGGATGCCAGCAGATAGTAGACACCTATAGTGGCAGCATGAGATCTGTAACAAATACTGGTGTCACCATAGTAGCCAGTACTAGACAAGGTGACAGAACTCACTGCAGGAAATGTGGTGGGCCACATGTGTGTTCATAGGACACACACATGCCAGTCAGGGAGGCTCACATACTCAACAACAGTCTCATCCAGCAGGACAGATGTAGACAAACACAAACAAAGGTTGTGCTAAGGCAACGGATTGATGGCTATGGTGAACATCCCCCCTCTAGACCTACACAGACAGACTACAACAGGTCAGGCAGTGGGATGTTAGTTCTGATGGGTAAGAAGTCTGAAACTGAAATTTAGGTCAATCAAACCTAAGACCTGTAGTACACTGATATGCCTCTAGTCAGCATGATAGGTCCAAATACAGAATGAAATGGAGTAACTGAAATACCAGTACAGTCATAGCAAATGTATACAAGGGTCAGGTGTGCCCCCCCTCAATCCCATGTAGAAATGTAGTAACATGTATGTGTAGGTATAATAACAGTGGAGCACAGAATACCTGAGATGGCCAAAGTAGCAGGATACATTGTAGCATGCGTACATTATGCAGCGCTGCGTGTGTTAGGTTGGTGTGTGTTGTAGATTGTGTAAGAGTGGCAGTATGTAGGCATGGTGAGGTTTGTCCTGGTGGCCATTGGCCAGTACTGCCAATGACAGGGCCAAGTTCTCACAACTGCAGTGCCAAAACAATGCATCCCAGCAAAACACAATCCAGCAGTAAGCCATAGTAAATGTTTGGAAGTAATATCTGTTACTATCTGAAAGATGGACATGGCATGAATGTGGGCCCAGACATACAAAAAGTACACAGGGGGCAGTACCCCAGACAGACAGTGTATAATATGTTACTGTTAAATGGTCACACTTTTGGAATTGTACATACAGGTTAGCAGCACATTAGTTGGGTTTGTAGTAGGGAATACCGATGTCATATGGCCAAACACTGGCAGACCACAAAGGTCACAGATATGAAGTATTGCGAAACAGCTGATGTTCCTGCACAAGCCAGCATAAATGGAGTACCCCATACATATCTGTGAGTCAGATGCAAGTAGTGTCCATAGCACACATACACCCAGCTCATCCCACCATCACCCACAAGTACTTCTCTGGTCTTATCCCTGCTGTTGGGAAAGAGTACAATATCACCCCCATCTCTGTATGGCAATAGCCAAAGAATGCAGCATGCAGAACAGGTGTCACATGCAGGTGTGTCCCTAGCTGTAAGCAGCATCCTGCCAGCATCCACACCACTGGATCAATAATGACAGAATGTATTGGCATTAACATCTTGCATACCTACCTTGTCACCCCAGGGGGATATAGTGTCTTGCAATCTGGGACTGTAGGAGTGACACAATGCAGTGGCCTGCATCACTACCAAATGGCCTACAGTCCTCTGCCAAAGGCCTGTATCTCACCCGTACTGTCAATGTATGCTATGTAATGGACTCCCAAATAACAACATAACACAGTCCACAGAACCCAAATGCAAGGCCATGTGGACAAATCCCAGTAACATATCCACCATGTCCGACTACATGAACTGTGGACCAACACCAAATTACTGCTGGGATGAGGTGATAACTATTGGGAACTTATCAGATAATGTTTGCATAATGTTTGGAAGAGGATAGAATAATAGAGAGGGTGGTAGGAGCATGGGCGGCATGGAGTGTGTGAAGTCCGAAACAGTCGTGTGCACATACTATCCCTGCCTGCAAACACAAGAATGGGTGGATACAAACCTGCTCATAAACCACAATGTGAAGGGGTAATGTCTAGAACTATGACCCCTGCCTCTGGGTAACCTGTGTGAATCTGTACAGCTGTGAGGTATGGCCACAGCAGGATATGGCCATACTGTCCCGTTGATGGATGTACACGCATGGGATCCTCAGCCACCACTGTATGTAGGTACTTTTTGGTCAATGTTTTTGTGGCTATTCACAGTCACTAGGCACACCTAAAAATGGAGAACATCGATATCTGTTCAGTAACAGAGACCTGATCCAAGGCTCCAGAGAGCACCCCTGCAATACTAGGTACAGCTCTCACCACACCTGTCTGCCACCAAACCAGGACCAAAACAATATAGGTGGAGGAGTGTCCATATTCACCAAGGATATTCACACCACCAGGCTACTTCCCCAACAGAATGTGTCTGAAATATCCCCAGTGCAACTAACACTAGATCAGACTGCAATCCAAATTGTACAGCTTGCTACAGATCCCCCACCATGCCCCAAGATTCCCTTTACAGCTTTTGAAACATACCGGGAAATATTATGATACAACCAAACACCCTAATACTGGTGACTTACACTACCCTGCCATTAACTGGGAAAAATACTTGTGTACCAACACGTGTGCCCAATGGTTCCTGGAAGTCATAATTCCCAATCAGGTAACCCATAGTTCCACCAGGGGCTCAAATATCCTAGACCTGGTCATTACCAACATGGGAAATCAATATTACACACCTATGGTCACCTCATCAGTGGTCAAGTCTGCCCATGAGCTAATCACCCTTAACTTATTAAGAATTCAAGAATTAACCTATTGATCAGAAAACTAATGGGGTAGGCCACATCATTGGCAGAGATTTTTAGGAATTTGGCAGGAATTTTATCGCCGGAGTTTAAACCTGGTTTTAATTTTGACAGAAGATTTTTAATGAAGGTAGTGGGGATGGGAAAGAAGTTAAAGTGAAGGTGTGGAGACTGTTGTAAGGAAGTTGAAGGTAGGGTATTAGTGCTTGGAGTGGTGTGATCCAAGGCCTGAGAGGTATTAGTGGGGCTAGTGGAGTGTTGTGGGGGGGGAATGGGATGATGTAGTTGCAGGAGTAGAAATATTAGGGAGGGGCGTGGAGAAAGAAGTGGTAATGTTGGCAATGGTGTCTATAAAGTAGGTATTGAAAATACTGACCCCAGGATTCAGCAAGCTCTGCACAGCATGCAGAAATAGTGCAAGAGCTGCTGGAGGCAATATGGCCACAGAGAGATCCAGGAACAAGCTCCCGGGATGTGCAAGAGCACCCTTGCGCTATTCCTGTATGGACACAGCTCCTGTATGCAAATTACCACACTTGCAGGTTAAAACCATGCAAATGAGGTGAATTTGCAATGCAGGAAGCTGGCAGCTGGGCCGTGCAGGACTAGTGTAGTCTGCAGAAATGTAATCAGTTAGTATCCATGTACATTTCTGCAAACTACAAAACAGAGCCATGACAGCTCCAAATAAAGGGTATATATAATGTGGAAAGCATGCCAATGGCCAAATATGTGGCCATTGGCATGGAAAACAGTTGCAAAAAAAAAAAAAAACGTATTTTTTTTTTAGCCGATTTTGGCTGTTTAAGCATAGGGCACCGGCATGCAAATGGGATCTGGCTGAAAATAAAAAAAAAATTTGAAATAAGCATTCTACCCAAAATCACAATTTTGCCATTATACTCAATCACAGGCAGAAGACAACATGGTCAGTGAATAGTGGTTGCTAAGGGGGAAGGCTCAGTGTCAGACTTGTAACTAGGCATTAGCAGGCAATCCTATGCAAATGAGGGGAATGATACTGAATCCCAGATCCCCCCTCATGGCTAGCCTGCACCCAACTGTGTAGGCGTAGGAAGACCATAGTGCAAGCCTAAGAGCTAGCTGACATCATAGAGGGCTGTGTCAGGCATACTGTAAGCTTATTGGAGCTCTGTGGCTCGGGTTTGCCCTTAGCGTAGCAGAGCTAAGAAAGAGGGGGTGTCTGAAGCTGCCAAGCACTCTTTACATTGCCTAAGCGGGTGTGCGCTCTGTGCACCATGTTTTGAAGGAAAAAAAAAAAGTAAACCAGGAAATAGCAACTCCATGCACATCTGAGCACTGTGTTTGTGCAGCGCAACCCTGGCCTTAAACTGGAAGGCAATGGGAAGGGAAAACAGCAGTAGGAAGGTAATCAAGGAGAACTAACATAGCTGGTAGGTCAAATGTATCAGAATTAACCAATTACACAGGCAGCAGCCCAGCCAAGGACACCACTATAAACTATGCAAACACCTTTCCCTCTGTTTTTACCCACAAACTCTACACCACTGGTGTACACAAGCGGGGAAATTTTACCAAACAAAAGCAACAAAATGATAGGGGCTTTAGCAGCTATCACAAATCAACATGTGGAAGAGGCTGAGGGTGGTGAGGATGAGAATGCTGATGACCAACCCACAGTGAGGAGAAGGAGAAGACTGTACAAACCCAGAGTAACCTACCAGGGGCTACATGATCTGGAGATAGTGGAGTGCTATAGGGTGGACAGGGACCTCCTACAGCAAATAGTTTACCTATGCCGGCCACACCTCACAAGCAGAACCAACAGAGGGGTACCCATCCCAGTGGATACCAAGGTATGTGTAGGCCTAAGAATACTAGGCACAGGTACCTTCCAAAGGCCAAATGGAGATATCATGGGGATCTCATAGGCATCAGCATCCAAGGTACTCCACCAGTTCCTGGATGCCATGTCAGCACATGCCGGTGAGCATGTATATTTCTAAAACAGCTATGAGGCATTGACCAGCAATATGGGTCTCTTCCACCAAATAGCAGAATACCTTGAGGTAGTGGGTACTATAGACTGCATGGACATATGCATCAAAGCACCACCTGGTGAGCGGGGTAGGGTCTACATCAACCACAAGGGCTTCCTCTCCATCAACTGCCAGGTCATGTGTGATGCCCAGGGCATTATAATGATTGTGTGTGCTGGCTGCCCTGGAAGCTATCATGACTCCCACATCTGACATATGACGCAGGTATACCAGAGATTTGCCAAGGGGTACAACCCTTGCGGCCACCTAGTGGGGGATGCTGGTTATGCACTTGAGCCATGGCTGATGACACCCATCAGAAATGCACATACACCCGAATAAGAACTCCATAATGAGGCACATGCACAGACTAGAATCATAATAGAACATGTGTTTGGGATGCTCAAGTCATGGTTCCAGTGCCTAGACACATCTGATGGAGCCTTGCAGTACTCACCAGCTACATTTACCCAAATTGTCATCATATGTGCCATGCTACACAATATGATCCTGCGGAAACAGCTGCAGCAGGAACAGCATGGGGCAGGGCCACACAGCCCCCCACCATTGCCAAGACCTGCACAGGCACTGAGTGACTTGGAGGAGGAACAACCTGAGCCTGTCCCAGTAGGCAGAAGGAGGCATGCCCAGTATGCCCAGGCCATGGCAAAGAGGCAATGCATAGCACATACACTGACACAGTAGGAACCCAGGGAATGACACCTCTATCTGACTCGCACATACAGTAAAAGGGATGCCAAATATGACACTACCTGTGCTTAACCATGTATAGGGAGTGTACTATGTGCATCCGACATAGTCATCCCTCCAGCAACATCCTCAATACTGGCACAGCCACAAGGTAAGTCACTCTCCCTATCAATTACTGAATGGAGCAGTATGTGTTGTTAATTGTAGCTATGGTATGGCTGTGAGCATGCAAGGGAATCGGGTGGCTGAATGGGATGCCAGCAGATAGTAGACACCTATAGTGTTAGCATGAGATCTGTAACAAATACTGGTGTCACCATAGTGGCCAGTACTAGACAAGGTGACAAAACTCACTGCAGGAAATGTGGTGGGCCACATGTGTGTCCATAGGACACACACATGCCAGTCAGGGAGGCTCACATACCCAACAGCAGTCTCAGCCAACAGGACAGGTGTAGACAAACACAAACAAAGGTTGTGCTAAGGCCACTGATTGATGGCTATGGAGAACATCCCCCCTCCAGACCTACACAGACAGACTACAACAGGCCAGGCAGTGGGAAGCTAGTTCTGAAGGGTAAGAAGTCTGAAACTGAAATGTAGGTCAGTCAGACCTAAGACCTGTAGTACACTGATATGCCTTTAGTCAGCATGATAGGTCAGAATACAGAATGAAATGGAGTAACTGAAATACCAGTACAGTCATAGCAAATGTGTGCAAGGGTCAGGTTTGCCCCTCTCAATCCTATGTAGAAATGTAGTAACATGTATGTGTAGGTATAATAACAGTGGAGCACAGATTACCTGAGATGGCCAAAGTAGCAGGATATATTGTAGCATGTGTACAATATGCAGGGATGCGTGTGTTAGGTTGGTGTGTGTTGTATATTGCGTGAGAGTGGTCAGTATGTAGACATGGTTAGGTTTGTCATGGTGGCCATTTGCCAGTACTGCCAATAACAGGGCCAAGTTCTCACAACTGCATTGTCAAAAACAATGCATCCCAGCTAAACACATTCCAGCAGTAAGCCATAGTAAATGTTTGGAAGTAATATCTGTCACCATCTGAAAGATGGACATGGCATGAATGTGGGGCCAGACATACAAACAGTACACAGGGGGCAGTACCCCAGACAGGCAGTGTATAATATGTTACTGTCAAATGCACACACCTTTGGAATTGTACATACAGGTTAGCAGCACATTAGTTAGGTTTGTAGTAGGGAATACTGATGTCGTCTGGCCAAACACTGGCAGACCACAAAGGTCACAGATATGAAGTATTGCGAAACAGCTGATGTGCCTGCACAAGCCAGCATAAGTGGAATGCCCCATGCATATCTGTGAGTCAGATGCAAGTAGTGTCCATAGCACACATGCACCCAGCTCACCCCACCATCACCCACAGGTACCTCTCTGGTCTTATCCCTGCTGTTGGGAAAGTGTACAATATGACCCCCATTTCTGTATGGCAAGAGTCAAAGAATGCAGCATGCAGAACAGGAGCCCCATGCAGGTGTGTCCCTAGCTGTAAGCAGCACCCTGCCAGCATCCACACCACTAGATCAATAATGACAGAAAGTATTGGCATTAACACCTTGCATACCTACCCTGACACCCCAGGGGAATATAGTGTCTTGCGGTCTGGGAATGTAGAAGTGAAATAATACAATGGCCTGCTACAGTTGGCCTGCATCACTACCAAATGGCTTATAGTCCTCTGCCAAAGGCCTGTGTCTCCCCGTACTGCCAATGTGTTATGTCATGGACTCCCAAATAACAACATAACACAGTCCACAGAAGCCAAATGCAAGGCCATGTGGACAAATCTCAGTAACATGTCCACCATGTCCTACTGCATGAACTGTGGACCAACACAGAATTACTGCTGGGATGAGGTGATAACTATATGGAACTTATCAGATAATGTTTGCATAATGTTTGGAAGAGGATAGAATAATAGAGTAGGAGCATGGGCGGCATGTAGTGTGTGAAGTCCGAAACTCAGCCATGTGCACATATTATCCCTGCCTGCAAACACAAGAGTGGGTGGCTACAAACCTGCTCATAAACCACAATGTGAAGGGGTAATGTCCAGAATTATGACCCCTGTCTCTGGGTAACCTGTGTGAATCTGTACAGCTGTGAGGTATGGCCACAGCAGGATATGGCCATACTGTCATGTTGATGGATGTACAAGCATGAGATCCTCAGCCACCACTGTATCAAGGTGCCGAACCATTTACACAGACCCAGCAGCAAGTGTCTGCAGCTTCCCCTCCAGAATGGCATGATTGTGCAAGAATATATAGGCTGCAGACCACAATACTGGATACAGCTGCATTCACCCTGTGTTCCCCAGGACATTACTGCAAGCAAATATGTATACCTGACAGTACTTGATGACATAAACATCAAAGTGTAAAACAGTACATATGTCTGAATATCTCTGCTAACACCATGGCCATGTAGCAGAAGCACCGCAGACACAATTACCTACAGTAAACTACTATCCTTTGCCCATTTTGACCCCGTATTGTCAACTGATCTAGAGATATCCCACAGAAACAGGTTGCTAGCTGTAGGTGTAGAACACAAAAGCCTGCATTGGAGTACAACCTACTTGGAATGGATTCACACATTCAATACAGAAGGTCATACTGGGCATGCTCCCACACTTGTATGAAGCCCATGTATGGCAACAACAACAGTGAACTATACATATCTGACAGTCAAAGATGTTTGTGCACAGACTCCTCAGTACACACCAGTCATGCTTTGCACACACTTTGGATAGGAATACACACATATATCCAAGGACAACACACTATAATAGGCCAAAATTACACATGCATACATGTGTGGAAGAGACTGACAGACTGTGACAAAGAGCTTCCCATCATGAGGCCTGACCATCCAATTGGCTAAAACCACATGATGTGCAAATGTCAATCACTGTAGACATTTGCCTCTGGTATCCTTCAGGACTATAGTGTCTGTGATGCTTATGCTGTGTAACATCACTGTACAAGTCAGTAGTCATCTAGCAGTTGTATACATGTACCTGTGGAATATAAACTTGTGTGTGCCTGAGTGTTGTGTGTCTGCTTCCAGATGAGTGGGTTATGGCCCATGCACACACACTGCACTTCCCATTGCCTTACTGTGGAAAGCCTACTGATGTCTTTACCTTGAAATACATCTTTGGGGAAAGAGTATCCCTAAAAGCTCTGTGGTGCATACTATAACTGCGTAATGTTATAGTTTAATGTCATAGTTAGGTAGGAGTTCTAATCCCAGACATGGTAACTGTGTGTGTGTTGTCTGTATAGGGATCAATGCTTTTGAGGCCATTCACAGTCACTACAACTTCCATTGCCCTCCTTTGGCAGGGCTGCTGATGTCATTCACTTTAAAATACACCTTTGAGGAAGGAGTAGCCCAATAAGCTGCATGGTGCATGCTATAACTGCGTAATGCTGTAGTGTGATGTATTAGTTAGGTAGGAGTTCTGTTCCCAGACATGGCAACTGTAAAACTTTGTTTTAATCTGTGTAGGGATCAATGCTTTTGAGGCCATTCACAGTTACTACAACTTCCACTGGCCAACTTTGGCAAGCCTGATGTCATTCACTTTGAAATACACCTTTGGGAAGGAGTAGCCCAGTAATCTCTGTGGCGCATCCTGTAACTGTGTAATGCTGTAGTGTGATATACTAATTAGGTAGGAGTTCTATTCCCAGACATGGAAACTGTGTGTGTGTGTGTGTGTGTGTGTGTGTGTATGTGTGTGTGTGTGTGTGTGTGTGTGTGTGTGTGTGTGTCTGTGTCTGTGTTTGGTTTTGTGTATGTAGGGATCAATATTTTTGTGGCCATTCACAGTCACTAGGCACACCTAAAAATGGAGAACATCGATATCTGTGCAGTAACAGAGACCTGATCCAAGGCTCCAGAGAGCACCCCTGCAATACCAGGTATAGCTCTCACCACACCTGTCAGCCACCAAACCAGGACCAAAACAATAAAGATGGAGGAGTGTCCATATTCACCAAGGATATTCAGACCACCAGGCTACTTGCCCAACAGAATGTGTCTGGAATACCCCTGGTGCAACTAACACTAGGTCAGACTGCAATCCAAATTGTATAGCTTGCTACAGATCCCCCACCATGCCCCAAGATTCCCACTACAGCTTTTGAAACATACTGGGAAATATAATGATACAACCAAACACCCTAATACTGGTGACTTACACTACCCTGCCATTAGCTGGGAAAAATACTTGTGTACCAACACGTGTGCCCAACGGTTCCTGGAAGTCATAATTCCCAATGCCCTGGATCAAGTAAGCCATAGTTCCACCAGGGGCTCAAATATCCTAGATCTTGTCATTACCAACATGGGAAATCAATGTTCCACACCTATGGTCACCCCATCGGCGGTCAGTTCTGCCCATGAGCTAATCACCCTTAACATCAATGTCCCTCCCCCACACCCCAGTCACACACCCCAGTAAGGAAACCTCCATAACACACATCTCCAAAGCCGTCATGCTACACATATCAGACATGACTAATGTCATGACACCCATGCAAATGGGAACTGAAAGGATGACTGCTGAATCCTACATGAAGGCACTGTATGAGCACATCCACTTGTGCATGAATTGTGCCATCCAGTATAGAACCAAGACACTCCCCACCAAGAAAAGAAAGCCAATGTGGTGGTTCCCTGTCATAAACATACTGTACAACAAAAGGAAGAAACTGTTGCAGAAATGGGAGAATTTCCAGGATGCAAAATACTCCCTTACCAGCCACAGTAAGAAGCTGAGATCCCTCATAACATCCACCAAAGCTAGTTACAAACATAATGTTGCTAAGGATGCCAAAGACAACTGCAAGCCATTCCATAGCTGTGTGTGGAATCTAAATGGCAATGTTTAGATCTGCTCTGAGCTACAATAGGATGGTATTAAATATACTGCTCCCAAGCATATTGCCAATATCCTGGCAGATCGATTCAGTGCCAACTGCACCCCCCCTCTCACCCTCAAAAGGGCCCATCTCAACACTAGAAGATTGCCAGATTCCAGTAATAATGGCCCCGTAGGTAAAAACCACAATCTCCAGAGCTAATACAACAGCAGCCATGGGACCAGTCAACATCCCTGGCCATGCACTACATGAACTACATCATGAACTGGCACTTCACCTACATGCCATGTCTAATCATAGCCACACCTCAGGCTTCATGCCCACTGTGTGGTGCACAGCTACAGTTCTCCAAGTCCACAAGGGGGAATCCATCTTGGATCCTGGGAACTACAGCCCCAGCTGTATGATGTGCCTGATCTGCAAGGCCATGGAATGTATTATCATGGAAATTAAAACAAAGGCATTGGCAACCTGCAAACACTGGATCCCAACCAGGTTGGGTTTGTGAAAGACCAATCATGTCATCTCAACCTGACTGACAACTGTGAATCAATCTCCAGAGCTGTGGACGAGGGTAAGGTGGGTCACACATCCTATCCGGACCTCGCCAAGGCTTTTGACACCATCCCCCAGACTGGAATCATGGATAACTGTATCAAGCTGGCCATTATTCCCTATGTTACCAGATGGGCTGCCAACTGCTGTACTGACAGAACCCACACTGTAAATATAGGTGACACCAACCCCAGCCCCAGATAAGTGACAGTTAAAGTACCTTAGGGTACAGTCCTGGCACCACCCTTGTTTAGCATCTACTGCTATGAAGTACAGTCCAACAGTAAGGGGCTCTGGCAAACAAAGGTCGCAGATGACTGCACATTGAGAACCACTATTGAATCCCCACATGATGTGGATATTCTACAGAAGGGCCTTACAGAAAGACATGCTTGGTGTCTGAGTCATGGCCTCATGATCAATGCCAAGTAATGTATAGTTATCCCCTTTGGGAAGGGACATGTACCTGTGAAGTACCACATATGTGGCAGTACACTTAAAACCTAAAGTGTGATAAGAGCCTTAGGGACACAGGTGGACAGTGGTCTCACCCTTGATAACCACATCACCACAACAGTCAGGAATCCACCTATGTGGCACACCTCATCACTAAGGGCTTTACATCCAGGAAAGAGGAGGCCATTGTCCCACTGTAGTCATCTCTCGGTTGACCCAGTACAGACTACGATGGCCCATTATGTATGTACCTCACAAGACATCTGCCACAACTAATAAGGCTGCAGACATACCTCACTAAAAGAATCACAGGCCTAAATCTGATGCCCTATGCTGACCATCTGAAAATCATCCAGCTATACTCTGTCATATATCATGTTCTCAGAGGCAATCTCTGCTTAATATACCATGCCATGTCAAAACCACAGCTGTTGGTCATGCTCTACTTAAAGAATTCCAAACCCTCACAGCCACATGCTCCAGGGATCCAAATCTTGTCATCGCAAAGAACAATACATGCTGGGGGGATGTGTTCCTGACCCAGAGACTCCCCAGACTCTGGAATAGACTGCCCATACATGTCAAGCAGAGTGCCTCTTTGGCCATCTTCAAAAGGAACCTGGACAATTGGATGGGAGATAGGAAATTGACCCCAGGGATCATGTCAGTTGCCCTGCTAGACAGGGGTCCAGGGAAGTAAATATTGTGGGAAGACATAGCCAGGGAATTGTTGTGGCTAGGCATGTATAGGCTGTAGGGCCGATAGCCTAGCACACTTTCCATTGCCCAACCTTGGCAAGGCTGCTGATGTCATTCACTTTGAAATACACCTTTGGGGAAGAACTAGCCCAATAAGCTCCATAGCACATGCTATAACTGCTTAATACTGTAGTGTGATGTAGGAGTTCTAATCCCAGACATGGCAAGTGTAAAAGTTTGTGCGTTTGTTTGTCTATGTAGGGATCAATGCTTTTGAGGCCATTCACAGTCACTACAACTTCTGTTGCCTTACTTTGGGAAGCCTACTGATGTCATTCACTTTGAAATACACCTCTGAGGAAAAAGTAGCCTAGTAAGCTCTGTTGTGCATGCTGTAACTGTGTAATGCTGCAGTATGATGTACTAGTTACGTAAGAGTTCTAATCCCAGACATGGCAAGTGTAAAAGTGTGTGCATTTGTTTGTCTGTGTAGGGATCAATGCTTTTGAGGCCATTCACAGTCACTGCAACTTCCATTGCCCTACTTTGGCAAGCCTGCTGATGTCATTCACTTTGAAATACACCTTTGGAGAAAGACTAGCCCAATAAGCTCTATGGCGCATGCTATAACTGCATAATGCTGTAATGTGATGTGCTAGTTAGGTAGGAGTTCTAATCCCAGCCATGGCCAGTATGTTTGTTTGTCTGTGTAGGGATCGATGCTTTTGAGGCCATTCACAGTCACTACAACTTCCATTACCCTAATTTGGCAACCCTGCTGATGTCATTCACTTTGAAATACACCTTTGGGGAAAGACTAGCCCAGTAAGCTCCATGGCGCATGCTGTAACTGCGTAATGTTGTAGTGTGATGTCCTTGGTAGGTAGGAGTTCTAATCCCAGACATGGCAAGTGTAAAAGTTTGTGTGTTTGTTTGTCTGTGTAGGGATCAATGCTTTTTAGGCCATTCACAGTCACTACACCTTCTATTGCTCTACTTAGACAAGCCTGCAGATGTCATTCACTTTGAAATATACCTTTGGGGTGGGACTAGCCTAGTAAGCAATGTGGCATGTGCTATAACTGCGTAATACTGTAGTGTGATGTACTAGTTAGGTAGGAGTTCTAATCCCAGACATGGCAACTGTGAGATATGGCGGGTATGCATGTGTATGTTTGTCATACGTATCCTGTGTGGGTAGCTGTGAGTGTGTAACAACAGGACTCACTGTGGAGTGGGTTTTGCAAATTTCTTATATGGTGGGCCTATTATATGTCACAATGTCCACCTTACAAGGATAACAGATGTCAAACAGCAGAGAGGCTGAGGTAGACAATCCATACCCCTACATGTGACATCATGGCTTGGGGAACAGTATAGGCAACCCTTGTATTACCCAGAGAGCACTCTCCACCCATGTCTCATACACAAACACACTCGGCTAGGCAACAACCACTATGTGGTAGTTCCCTGCATATTGCCCACAGATAGTAACCATGGTGGGATTGCAGTGGACTACAGAAGACATGGCACCCTGTCCCATCCCTACAATAGGCAAATCATTGCATATAGTGCTTCTTCACTATGTTCCCCACTGGACACCTGCAACAACTGTGGAGCCAGCAAATGTAACCCACAAAGGACATACCATGCCTTATACACATACCCTTTATAGAAAAATGCCACTGACACCAGGGAATACCTGCATTATGCTGTCAATGTAGGTGCAGGGTCAACCTGGTGTCCATTGTCAGTTCTCACCACATGAGGTCAGGAATGGCACATCTGATGATAACAATCTGCCTACACAACATGCCCCATACACCCCAGGTGCACTTCCACATGTCACTGAACATGCATGTGGGATGTGTGCACATCTCAGACATCGTCCATGTTATGAAATATAGAACACATACATGGCAAGCATTGCACAGCACTGGCCACCCATAATAATAACCCAGGTGACTTGATGGTGAATACAATACCCACCTGTGTGGGCCAATCCAGACACTACACCCCTGAGCCACACTGTAGATCACTGTCATGTGGCCTGATGCCAAGGTATACCCTTTACCTAGCCTTGTACAGCCTTCTGGCACAGTCAACCACTACACACCTGTGAAGCAATGCACCCATGCATACCAGTACTGGCAAATCTGTGTCTGTGTGTCTGTGTGGAGTATAATGATTTGGATGCCATTCACACTCACTGCACCTCTCACTGGCCTACTGAAGCATGCCTTCTGATATCAGACATCTTTACATACCCTTTGGTGCATGTGATACCTGAGTATTACTGTATTGTGGCAAACTAGCTAGTTAGGAAGTCTAATCCTGACTCTGCCAACTGTGATAATGTGTGTGAGTCCCTGAGAGAGTGTGGCTGTGTCAACCTTGACACCTGTTCTTGTTGACAGGCACATGTACTATACCTATCTTATCCCTCCTTTATCACTGTTGCCGATGTCACTCACCATCGAATATACCTTTGGACAGCTCCCCAACATTTAAGCTCTGTGATGCATGCAATAACTGCATATACATGATAGCAATTCATAGTCAGGCAGGAGTTTGAAACCCTGTACTGTGTGTGACAGAAACATACTTAGGTTTTACTCTGCCACCACCTCCTGGTCTTACTTTGTCTCTGTCTGTTTCTCTCACTCCCTCTCTGCTGGATGTGGAGACGTGCACCTGCTTTGCTTAGGTTGTGTTTTGTAAGTGATGCTCATGATCAACTGATGGCCTCTACACGAATTGCAGTCCCCCACTAGCTGACTGCATGTGGAACAGCTGTGGTAACATTCCCATAGCCAATTGCATGGAAACACACTCCTATAATTAGGAACATCATGTGGGTGTTGGCCCTTTTCATTCACTGTGAGCAGGACTTCATGTCGATGTTTGGCAAACAGCATCACAGATGGTAGTGGGATATACCTCTAACAACATGCACTGTGGAGACAGGCCAACAAACAGGAGAGGGATGTTCCAGACATGACTACAGAATGTAAGTGTTGCTCTTCTGCATTTGGAGTAATGTTGGTTTAACAGGGTTTGTGTGGATATGGCTGGTCTACATGATTTAATACCTGTCATAACAGTGTTATGTGTTTGAAGAAACTCCCACCTGTAGGGTTATCTGCAGACTGGCCAGTGTTTGGAGTCTTATGTGTCTTGTGTTACTCACAGATCACCTATCTTAGAACTGCTGAAGCAAGGTTTGAGGATTGCAGTCAGTACATGGTGACAGCCATGAGAGTTACTGACTTCATATCCCTCATAGGACATATGTTACAACAAACCCTGTTACAACAGTAAATGTATGAGGTTATCACAGCAACATGCCAATATTGGCCAAGTGTTTGTGCCTCCAGCCACAAGTCTGTCAACCTTTGTACAAATGTCATGCAGTAAGAGGTGCATATGTTCTGTACACCATTATTTATTGACATCATACCTGATAACAAGCCAGTCAGATATCAGATTGCCATACATGTTATGTATAATAGGGGTTATATTTGAGGACATAACCTGGGCATTCTGTGGTTGTGTGTACAGTAGTGAGGTCTGTGTACTTATGGTGATTGTCAACAGTATGTGTATTGCGAATAAGTACCATGGCCTGTGTACAGATTGTGGTAGATGTCATTGTTCTTGGTCCTGTTCTATCTGATGTTACATGGTGCTCCAGTGTATGGTACCCTATCGGCTTACATGTGTGGAGTGCCAAACACACACATGTCCCATACCACAGACAGGCATTAGACCACACTCTGTCATGGCCCAGTATATGTAGGGTTAGTGTGTGAGTGGCACATATGAGGATGGTGTTGATCAGACAGTTCATATACTGTAATATTAAGCTTGCTTACCATATGTGGCTGTGGCTGTGTTCACATTGGTTGTGGATATGCACTATCATACAGGTGTCTGTTACTCTGTGCTGTGACATGCCTGTAGAGCTTGCTATATTTGCAGGTAAATGGGTATTCCCCTATAAAGAATGTAGGCCAGTGTTGTGGCAGTCTGCCTGTAGTTTGCACAATGCTTTGTTACATGCCTAGCAGCTTAGTGTAATTACCCAGTGTGATGTTATGTCCAGATATTTGCCAGATGTACTGCTGCCGGGCCACCATAACTGTCATGTATTTCTGACAAAGCAGTGGGATGCTGTACAGATGTATGCCACTAACTAGTGGGTAGTATGTGGCCATGTGACCTCTGCACCATCAGTTATTCTGTGTCAGGACAGACTGGAGTGGGTGAATGCATAAACTATGTGGGCATATGTAGCCCAGTATTTACGTGATATACCCATGTACATGGCTGTTAACATCCACATTGTCAGGCTTGGCCCACATGTCTCGCACTAAGGAGATCTGTTTATACCTCTGGACTGACCAGAGTGCACCAGACTGTCCACATTTATTGGTCATATCTCTGCTGTAGTCCACAGGATCATTACTGTGATATCAGTGGTACTGTACTATGATGACCTTAGGATGTATGTCAGTAACTGATGGTGTATATGCCAATAGCAGATGTGACCTCCCAGACACAACATGTCTGTTAAGACAACCCCTGTGACAGTAGCAACAGTCTACATATATACCTGCAATACATACATGACATCCCCTTGCACTAAGATGACATATAGTTATAGATATCTACATATATATCAACATAAATATATATCTATATCTATATCTATATCTATATATATATATATATATATATATATATATATATATATATATATATATACATATATGATGTACATAAACACACACACACACACACACACACACACATATATATATATATATATATATATATATATATATATATATATATATACAGAGAGATCTATATATGGCCATATATATGATGCACTATACAGCTGTATATAAATACATATATATGAATATATATATATATATATATATATATATATATATATATGTGTGTGTGTGTGTGTGTGTGTGTGTGTGTGTGGAAATGTAGACATATATCTACATATATATATATATATATATATATATATATATATATATATATATATATATATATATATCCATATAATTGTCATGTGTAAACAATACTGTTGTGTATGCCTTCCCAGATGTATCACACCATATGTATCTGATATGTGTATATTTAGATATAATGACGTATGTGATGCAACAGTAATATCACTAACAAGTACTACACAATTGTAGAAGTCATAGCAATTGTTAAATACTATTCAATATGTGTACTGACAGATATAGTGGAAAAACAACAACTGTTTTCACAGCTGTCATGGCATAGTGGTTAACTATTGTGACTATAGTGTACAGGGTCCTGGGTTGAAGGGCTGTTTATTTTGTTGCTGGGCAGAACAAGAGCTGTTGGATACAGGTTATTTAAGGCAGTTTTGATCAGCTTTAAGTGCATTTGTGCAGGTTTGGGTGAAGCTAAGCGGTGCTAAGGTTCGGGCACTTACACCGTGTAGGCTTCGCTTACCAGTCGCAAATGTGCTTAGCTGTTATATTGCAGCAATGCTGACACCTGCTAAGCATGGCTCAGCCCTGGTAACCAGTGCTCACATCCCAGTCTGATAACATAACAGGGTAATGACATCTGTAATAAGTGTACATAATGCCATGCACATAACATGTGTCTGTGTGCTGTCATTACAGTAGCAAGGGGTGTGAGTCTCCAGTCTGGGACACTTGAGTATATATGGCTTGTACGACACTCTTATCCATGTGAATGAGTTACATCCAAGGGTAGTATCCCAGATTATATGCAGTCACACTGGTATGTAGTGTATTATTACGTTACTACTGTTGACAGTGCTTTCCCAAGCAAGAGTAGATTGCTAATTGTAGTACTGGAAACAAACACCCCTGCATGCATAGATGGACTCTGAGTCCTCACTTTCGTGTTCCTGGTGTGTGAGCTGTATGACATGATATATTTCCTTTTGGATAATGATCTGACATGTGGAAAATAACTGTAGACTACTGTCTGTATAGCACATGTCAGTCAGAGCTGCCATCATGTAGTAATGGCATACTTATCAGTGTCAGACATCTATCTGTCAACACATTAATCCTACTGCATAGCTAGTTGGTAAGCTGATGTCTGTCAGTCCCTGTACAGATGTGTAGATGTCAGTTATCCATCTTGGATACATACAGGCAGTCTATGCTTGGCTGACACTGACATGTCTACCCAGCTGTGTTATAAATGGCACAGATAGGACTCAACACCCTGTACACACTACATGCCATGGATACCTCAACTACACTACCACAGTCAACACAACATGCTTGGGTACATGTCTCCAAGACAGACACTAACCATGTTATGTAATACATGTTGCATACATGTCAACTGGAGCACCTCACTGGCCCTCTGCAGGAGGCACCCAGAGGATTGACTGATGCATGTCACTCTCAAACTGAGGGTCAACACAGTGGTGTCTGTTGATAGATGGCCTACTGGCACATGGCAGGTGGCATGATACCACTGTACACACATCCCCTCCACTTCCCATCTCTCCATGGACAAAAGCCTTGTACACACCTATGATCACCTGCACCGATGCACCCCAGTACTGACAAATGTGTATGTGTGCATTACTGAGAATATCAGTGTCTGTGTGTTAGTAGACTTGTAGTTGAAAATACCCTGAGGCCCTTCACACCCACTGCACCACCCATTGCCATAGTTAGATGGGGCTGCTGCTGTATGTACCTTGTTACACTACTATCCCTAAGGGTTACCTGGGCCTTGCAGTACCAGCACAACACTGTTGTACCAGTGGGTTGATGGGCATGGGATACCCACTGAATTCTGGCAAGTGTGTATATGTGTGCATGTGTGTATATATGTAGGGTACAACATTCTAAGGCCACATACTCCTATTACAATACACATTGCCACAAAGTATTAGGGATGGTAATGTTGCTATCTATAGGAGAGGCATGACAATGCATCACCCTACTATGCCTGTGGCATGTGCATTAGATGCATATCCCTGTAGTAGCACTCTTGGGATGGACAAGGGGTTGTATTGCAGTCCTGGTCAATGTGTGATGGTCGGTATGTCAGAGTGTCATCATGGGTTCCAGTGCATATGATATCTACAGTGGTGTGTGGGTGCTGGGTATACTGTCATTCACCATGGTACCCCCAGTATATATCCAATGTACCACTGTATGGTGACCACTGTCACCATCAACCATACAGGTAACTGATAACACTATCCCGCCCAGTTATGCATGTGCTGTGAGCAACCTACCTGTAACACATTGGACACACTGACAAGTTAGTTAGCACTGATAGGCCCAGGTATCTCGGATGTGTGTCTGACTGTTATGTGTTTGTCAATGTGTATATGACGGTATGTCACACTATGTATTGTCCATATACAACCATTACATCCCCCATTACCATAATGTACATGCCTGTGGATGTTCTGAATGTAACATGTGACCTGGAACACACCTCATCCTAAAAGCTATATGGTGTGTGCAATTAAAGCCACACACATCAGTAGCACTACATACCTAGGTAGGGGTCTAGTCCCAGTGTTGCCAAGTAAGAGTGCACGAGTATGTGGAGGGATCTACTTCACGTTGCAGAATATACTTGTCCGAGGGGGTCATCTGTCCAAGAACTGTGTGGCATATGCAAGGTATCATCTTGTGGACATACATTCCATCACAACTACTGTTAGCTGTGTAAATGGTCTCTTCCCCATTGTAGAGGTATGCAGTGATACTGGGGTTGGTATATATAGCTGGGTGTGGCTGTTGTGGACACAGCCAACATCATTGTGGTTACTGTTGAGTGTATCCCCCCCCCATTTAGCTGGCCAAAATACTGTACAGTTCATGTTAACAGGTTAGGTATTTGTCTATCACACTATCTGTGGTTTTACAGCACCTTTCACCTTCCAAAGGGAAGGGGTGTACCACCCACACCAGCACACATATGTTTACCATGTTGAGGATTGCACTACGTTGGGGAAGGGGACATATACCCTGCCAGTACCATCGTTAATTACATTAACTAGCAGACTGCTTATTCCACAATGTGTTGTTCTGCGTAGTCTGGCTTGGTGGAATTACATAGGCTACAATGGGTTCCTTGCACAGGTACATACATCCATGTTTACAGTATTCGCTGTGTAGTGCATCAACACCTAAGCCTCTGTGTGTGTGTTATACACAAACATGTGGTGTGTACCACCCAGTACAACTACCATTGTCCACTGTAGAAGGGCTGCTAACAGCAGCCACCATGCACTCAGCTGTATACACCACCCCCGATCTATCAGCCATGTGGCACAGGCAGTAACTGTTATACAAACCTGTGACATGTGTTCACCTGTATCCAGGATATGGCACAGCCAAGGTGTCACCATAGTGCCATACCCCTTGTGAGATATGACAGCAGACCATCCTCCTGCTGACACATGGATACCTACAACACAAATGGATAACATTATGTAGACCACAATCACTCAGTGTTACTAACAACTATAATGCATCATGGCTGGACAGCTACACTACCTGACATGTAAGCATTAAATGTTACTGCTGACAACATGTTACACAGCAGTACATTGGTACAGTGTAGTACAGTCACCGTGTGCATCAGAACCATATTAGCCTGTCCCTGCATCGATGTTATGGATGACAGGGATGTGGCACAGGTATCATCATATGCACAGGGTGTGTTGTTGGTTTGCCAGAGACCTAGGCTGGGCCATACAGTTGACACCAAGTGTGTGAGTGAGGGGTTTTAATTACTGATATGGCCATGGTGGTGTGGTATGTGTAGGTATGGGGTTGCCCTTGGTGTGTTTGTATTGTGTGTGAGTATACATGCACACAGTTCTTCCATGTGGCTGCCCTATACAGGTGTTTGTTGGACAACTGCAGACCATACCTGGCAGGAGGTGCAGTTCACCACCTGCAGCCATGGACATGAGAACTGTGCTTGCCAGGGATTCCACGGGCATGTCCAGGTACAAGCCTTGATATGCTACTCTCAGCTGATGATG
This sequence comes from Protopterus annectens, assembly GCF_019279795.1. Classification (NCBI taxonomy): domain Eukaryota; kingdom Metazoa; phylum Chordata; order Ceratodontiformes; family Protopteridae; genus Protopterus; species Protopterus annectens. Next base: position 1,115,271,790 of record NC_056731.1, on the reverse strand, counting down.
ACATATGTCCATTGGAACCAGGTCCCTCCTGAGACTCTCCAGGCCTATGTGCACATGGCCTGCTGTGGTGTGATGTGGACAGCACCCCCCTGCAGTGCTGGGGTTGGTACTGCCACTATGGGAGTGGCTTGATGTGCTTGCACATCCATGTCGACCTCCAGATGTTGGTGTTGCTGGCCTACGTCCACATGGCCATTGCACCACTCCCACCACATGCTCTAGCATGGACAATCCACTGTCGAGGAGGCTCACCATCTCACCTCACTGTCTATCCATGACCTCTGTATAATAATGGAGGGCACCTGCAAGATCACAGATGTTGTCACAGCTGAGAAAGCAGCCCTCTGCAGCCTAAGACCCTGTATGATGTACCGTTCCATGCATGCCTGTGCCTCCATGACAGCCTGAAACACGTGTTTAGCGGTACCAGATGTTGCACTTCTGCCAGGAGCACAATAACCAGCAGCCCTCCCACAAGCACCCCTGTACATTTGCCTATGTGGTACCCTGCCGGACATCTGGCTATGACTGCTGTGTCCAGACACAGCAGCCATAGATACCGCACTGTCTTGTGCGCTGCCACCAACCGCCAACTGTCCCCCTGCTATGGCCCTGGTGATGGGGTATCTATAGGCACTGTGACTGTGTGCGGGGATGGTGTGGATAACAGGGGGATGTCAAACGATGGTGCAGTTTTGGCCTCTGACAATCCTGCCTGTGCCTCAACACACCTATCATCATTTTCAGTGTCTGTACAGACACCAACATCAGATTGCATGCAGGAGGGACCCTGACCCACCTCACCAACTGTGAGGAGAAAACAAGAAATGCACTTTAAGACCTGCAAGTCATTGCTTAACAGTGCACATATATATATATATATATATATATATATATATATATATATATATATATATATATATATATATATATATATATATACACACACACACACACACACACACACACACACACACACACACACACACACACACACACACACACACACCCTGACATTCCACCATAATACCTACCTGTCCCTGAGTTTACAGACTGTCCCAAGTTTATTCTCTTAAGTTCCCCATTCTGCATCACATTTGGAAACTTACACTCATTAATACCAGTCATTAACGTATCATTCTTCTAATTGCCTAGACAAGTGATCACAAAACATGACCTGTTAATTCATTACCTCTTTGACTTGATTGGAGTCAGTTTTACAAGGACTCACTGCTGTCATCCAGTGTTCATCCTGGGTTTGTCCAGACATCATGAGCATAGCCCCCATATGCTAGGCGCTACTACAGTCACTCAATAATGTCACGCACTGGGGTGTCATACATAACTATTGCTCAGTAGATGCAAGATCTGTTGCTCTATTAACCTATTATGTGGACAACAGCAATATTTGGATACACTCACTAGTATTGTCTAGTAATTCCCTGCATTTCTGCAATGCAGTTCCAATGCATCTGTAGTGCTGCATATGTGGGTATTCTTTCACCTTTCTGCTGATTGCAATTTTAACAGTATACCTGGTGTCTAGGTTCCCTCTCAATGCATGTTCCATGCTACAGACCTTATTATACTATCAGTTGTCCTGAGATTATATATCGGGCAAGTATTCCTGGTGTCTCATGTGTCAGTCCATGTCCATGTACTGCATGATCCCAAAGGGAAGTCGAGACATATGAACAACCCACAATCACACACACACACACACACACACACACACACACACACACACACACACACACACACACACACACACACACACACACATCCTACATGCATCAACCCCCTCCACTCTACCAGATTGCACTTACAGACAAAAAAAACCCACCCCATCCCACACACACACACACACACACACACACACACACACACACACACACACACACACACACACACACATACACACACACACTTACAGGTGAGGTTGCATGAAGATATTACATACAGACCTCCCATTACCCATCTGTCAACATGCATAACATATGGTACTCAACAGCATGCAGTGCAGCTATAGTCAATCCATGCTAGCAACAGTATACATGTGTGTGTGATGCATGGTCTGTGTTAGTTGGTGATGCCCCTTACCCTGGAAAACACTGCACCTATGTACACAGTATTGCTGTGCACCTGTTCAGCACCCTGCCATGTACTGTGCACCATACCTCACAGGTATACACACCACTGCTGAATGTGTATTACTGTATCAGTTATGTCTGCTCTGCTGCTCACAGCCACTATGTGTTTGTCCGACACATACCTGGGATGAAATGTGGACAGATGTCATTTGTGAATGCCTGATGTCTGATTTACAGATGTCATCATCAGTGATGCATGTATGACCAATATGATACAATTACATTGACAACCTTCAAACCTTACCATGGCTATGGGGAGTGTACACACCCTTATTGATATGATGCCCTCTTCCTTGATATGCCATGGGATCACATTACTGCATATGTTAACATTACATGAACCTGATATGTGACATATGTCCTGTACAAACAAATGCAGTGTCAAACAAATGCGTTAGCTGTGCTGATGCTGATTGAGATGCATACACCTTGTGGATGCATATGTGTGCACACCCTTATCATGATGGTTTGTTTCACCTACTGTTATATGTACTACAGAAGTCACTATTCCTGGCAGGGTATACTAGCACGAGCCATCTGCATTTGCCAGTATATGGTCAGTCTGCCCTACACGTGTCCCCCAACTCTGCATGATTGCAAGGTCAACTCATGTGCACATCCCTTGGATTTCACACACTACTGTCACTATTGCTGTGAAGTCAGGGTTATGTCTGCCACAGTTCCTGACCCTGACTGTGTGCAAATACAGCCATTCATATCATCCTTTGGATCCCTGCTGCAGTGCACTGTTGTGTCATGATGACACCCCTCCCCACCTTCAGCCTTTTTGCAGATGCTTGACAACTATAGCCTACACATGTGTGTCAGTTTGCAGTGTCCCAAACACTGAACACCACATGTAACAGCCTAGTCCCAGCTAATGAATGGCAAACATACAGGTGTACACTGGCACTGGCATGGTACAGATGGGAATGGTGGGCCTGAGGTGGGGTGAGGTGTTGCTTGTGCAGCACATGTATCTTACGTGGGACTGTCTGTAGGTTTCCAATGTGGTCTTGGCACACCAGTACACACTGCAATGCATGCCCTTTGAGGACCTCTTCTGTTATGCATATGCTACCTGTAGAGAGGCCTGGAAGATGTTTCCTGTGTTACAACTGTCACATCTGATTACCCTAACCCACGGGCCAGACGTTTGCAGACTCAAGGCAATTGCTGACATTGATACTGCACAGCTAGTACTTGCTAGACATTTCTGCAACCCCTCAGTGTTATGGCATGTTACTAGGCAACCTACATGACTGGTTTGCTACATGTGA